>NC_071574.1:73064857-73134857 GCF_024509145.1 Vidua macroura
AATCCCAGTCAGAAAATACTGCCAGAAAATCCCATGCTGGATAAACCACCTTGGATGGGCTGGACTCCACCCCAGAGGGCTTTTCCAGCCTAAAAACCAGTTTATAATTCCATGAACCCAAATCCACTCCATTCCCCCAGTCAAACAGCAGGAAACAGCTTCAGAACAACCTGGAAAACCAGAGACAGGCTGGCCTAATCCCGATTTTCCAGCACTGCTGCTTTTCCAAGGAGACTCCCTAAGGAAAAAATTCCCTTTTCCAGCTGCCAGGGAAAGGGGGAAATGTCCTTGGCAAGGCCCAAGTGCACTAAAAGTGCTGGGGAGACCCTTGGGAGCAGCTGATCCAAGGATTTCACTCCTTTCCCTTCCCCAGCCTGCAGGAATGAGTGGCCAACACCTGCTGGGAGCCCTGGGGCATTCCCTTCATCCCCATCCCATGGGAATTGTCATCCTCCTCCTCCCATTTCTCCATTCCCAATAAATCCCTACATTCCTCTCAGGGAACTTAAAGTTCACCTTTTTTTTTTTTTTTTTTTCTGTAGTGGCAAAGAATTCTGGACAAAAAAAATTTATAATTTTAACCAAGAGTTTGGGGGAGAAAAATCACCCTCACCCAGTGGGACAGCACAGGGAAAACTGGGGAAATAAATCAGATTTACGTGCAAACACCTGAGCAGAACATCAGGGATGGGCCTGAGTGAGGGGCCTGCTCACCTGTGGGATTCCAAAGCTCAGGGGACCCCCAGCACAGACCCAACCTGTTGAGGCACTGCAGGTCCATCAGGAATTGTGTTAACGAGAGGGGAGATCCCAGAGCTCCCAATCCCACCCAAAAAAACCCCAAAAAGGAGCTGCTCGTGCTGGAAATAACTTTGGTTCCCAACCTGTTCTGCAAAACCCCGGTGGGCCCAGGCTGGGCTTATTTAGGCTTCAGATTGAGCCCAGCCCCTCCATTCCTCACCCAGCTCAACTCATTTCCCTCTTAATTGCCTTCAGCTAATTAAAGAACTTCATTAGCCCAGTTTTGGCTCTCGTTAAACTTGGCCCATTTTTTCCCCCCTCATCACTTTTGTGTCATTTTAAAGCCTCGGGATGTTATTTTTAGAGGATTTGGGCAGCTCTGCGTGGCTCTGGGAAATCAAGGGCTGCTCCCAGGACGCCTCTAAGGGCAAGGCCATGCCCTAAGGAAAGGGCAGGAGGGAATCCAGGGAATTCCAGGCTGGAAAAACCATCCTGAGCGCCCCAAAACTAACTGGGGGCTAGTTAACTGGCAATTAATTGAAAACCCAGGCAATAAAATTGCTTGAACAAATCAGTGCATGGGATTAATCAGGGCAGGAATGAAACGGGAAGAGGAGATTGGTTGGATCACACTTCACAAAGCAACAAAAGCTATTCCCGATATTCCCACACCCAGGGACATCCCAAGCAATCTCAGAGCATCCTTCAAAGTCCTTTTATTCCCCAATTTCCTCTGCTCAGCCCGGCCCCGATCCCGGATTTTGCCACTGGATGGCACCAAAGGAAATCCTAAAATTTCCAGGATTCAGAACTCCGGGAAGGCAAAACCCAAACCCTGAAGGGGAGAGCCCACGGGAGGGGCTGTGGAAGGAAAATGTGGATTTGTTGGAAAGAGTCCAGAGGAGGTTCTGGAGCTGCTCCAGAGCTGGAGCCAGGCTGGGAGAGCTGGGAATGTTCCCCTGGAGAAGGGAAAATTCCAGGGAATCCTCAGAGTCCCTGAAGGGGCTCCAGGAGAGCTGGAGAGGGACTGGGGACAAGGGACAGAGGGACAGGAGGCAGGGAATGGCTCCCACTGGGAAAGGGGAGATTGGGCTGGGATCTTGGCAAGGAATTGCTGGCTGGGAGGGTGGGGAGGGGCTGGGCTGGAATTCCCAGATTTGCTGTGGCTGCCCCTGGATCCCTGGCAGTGCCCAAGGCCAGGCTGGATGGATCTGGAGCCCCCTGGGACAGTGGGAGCTGTCCCTGCCTCCCTAAACCACTGGATGTGATTGAGGGTCCCTTCCCACTCAACCCATTCCACGATTCCATGACACAAACACAAGGGAATCTCTGTGTCCGTGATGGATATTCCAGCCCTTGCCGAGGCCCCGGATGATCCCGAGCCTCCGCAGGCACCCGGAGCAGCCCTGGGAAGCCCCAAGGGCACAGAAATGCCAGGACAAGGCTCACCCCGGGACATAAATCCGTGTGGACGGGGAAGGAATTCCTTCCCTTCCCTTCCCTGCGCTTTGGAGAGCTCCCCTGGCACTGCCAGCCTGGATTCTCCAGCCCTCTCCTGCTGCTCCACAGGGAACTAAACCATTCCTGCTTTTCCTTGGCATCCCTGCCAGCAGACAAAAGTCCCACTTCCATCCCTCAGCAGGACACGTCCGTGAGGAGAGCCCCTGCCAGCCACATCCACGTTTATTTGTGCTTCCCACAAACCACCTCTTCATTCTGAGCAATTAACAGCCCGGACTGGCCACAAAACAGGGCCAAAATTAAATGAGAATAATTAAAAGCCAGGTCTGAGTGTCTTTAAACACAGCCTGCGGCAGGAAATGCTGGGATTTGATCCAGTTGTGCCGAGTGTCCAAGAAAAAAAGGATTTCCTCACTGGTTTGAAGGTCCCACGAGTATCCAAGAGGATTTTAGCTCCAATTTATCCCTGCTGTTATTAGCCCAGACAGCCTCGCCATTGGAAATGTTCATTAAAAAGCCCCTGCTGAAAATTCCTAGCACAAATCCAAAGGCAGCTTGTCCTCGGCACAGGCTGGGAACGGCCACAGCCTCCATCTGCAGGGAATCCCAAATCCTCTGCAAACAGCAGCAAAGCCCAAAAAACACCTGAATTATCCCCCAGGGAGCCCGGGCTGGGGAGTGCAGGTGGCTGTGACTACCCCGGGAGGACTTAGGGACAAAGAATTGCAGATAAATGATATTAAAGGGAATTTAGGGCAGTTTTAGAGCCTGAGATGGGCTGGGCTGGTTGGAGGGGTCAGCCCCAGACTGAGTCACTTAAGAGCAGGAATTGATCCCTGAGGCCCCTTCCAATTCAGAATATCCCATGAGCTGGAAATCAATAGGAAATATCCCCGCCAAAAGCCAGCAAGCAGCTTGCTGGAGTTCCAGATGCTGAGAATTTTTAACTCTCTGCACAAACAAACTCTAACTATATTTGGCCTAAAACCGTACAAGAAGCTTGCAAAGTTAATTAATAACGCAAAAATGACGAGTGTGTAATTAGTTAAAAGTGTGTAATATCACAAAGTGAAAAACTTGTCGTTTAGGGCTTTAAAATATAGTAAAAATAGTAAAATATAGTAAAAATATAAACATAGTAAAATATAGTAAAAATATAGTAAGAATATGAAACAAAATAAAATAGAAACAAAATATAAATAGTAAATATAATATATTCTAATTATATATTATAAAATAATAGTTTTATATAATTTTATCGATAATATAATTGTTATATATAATTTTATCAATAATATATAATTGTTATATATAATTATTATATATAATACAGTAATTATATATAAACTGTTATATATAATTATATATATAACTGTTATATATAATTATTATATATAATTCTTATATATAATATAGTAATTATATATAAAATATATATAATAAAATATGTAAAAATAAAACTATTTTTATATAATAAAAAATTTTTAAATATAATAAAATATATAATTCTTATATATAATATAGTAATTATATAAAATATATAATATATAATATATAATTATATATTATATAATTATATAATTATAATATATAATATATAATATATAATATATAATATATAATATATATAATAGAATGTATATATTATATAATTTATATAATAAAGAAATGTTTTTAAACCCCATAATCTGCAGGATTCCTGGAGAGTTGTCCCCCCCAGCTCCCGTCCCCAGGCGGATCCCAAGCACAGGAAGCTCAGGCTGCTGTGTCCAGCTGATAGCGCACAAGGAATTTTAAAAAGCCAACATCTCCTGCCTCAGGCCTGCAGCCAATTCCCTTCAAAGCCCTCGAGGTCCCCACAGGGAAAATTAAGGAGAAAGGGGGAAAAAAAAAAAAAAAAACCCACAACAACAACGCCACGTGGAAAACAAAGGAATTGTGCCCGGAATTTGTGTCCTCCAGCCCCGAGCCCCAGCTCCTGGAGCTGCTCCTTATCAGCAGCTCCAGGCGTTTCCAGGAGCTCCCAGAGGCGGGAGAAGCATCCTGAATCCATGCAGGAATTCCCGCTCCGGCCCGAAAGGGGCACACGGCTCCTTCCAGGGGCTGGAATTCGGCTTGCAGCCAGGGAGAGCGGCAGCTGAGGGGTGCTGAGAACCGGGACCTGCCCCGTGGATGCTCTAGGGTCGGGATAATTCCCTGGGATATCCCAGCACCCAAGAGAAGGGGATTTGGCACAAGCACATCATCAGGAACGACCCCTCTTATCCCGGGGTTTTCCCCCCAAAACCAGCTTCCAAAGCCAGGTGTCATGGTTGGACACTGGCGCAATGCCAGCGTCCCCATGAAAATGCACCTTCCCAAATAAATGCTGTGAGATGTGATCAGGAACAGATCAGGGACAGAGCAGGCCCAAGCTTAATAACAAAGGGAAAAAAAAAAAACTTTATTAAACTACTACTACAAAAGACACACGGACTAAATCCAGGATGAAGACCTTTTAAAACACCCCTCCTCCTCCTAATTTCTGAAACACCCACCATGAGACATCACCCGGGATTCCTGATCAAATTACCACCCTTCAGATAATCAATACTCAAGCTATCAAGGGAGAGAGATTCTTGATTCTTGATCAAATTACCACCCTTCAGGTAATCAATACTCAAGCTATCAAGGGAGAGAGAAGTCTCTCTTGCACCACAGACCCCCCCAGGAAACACAGCTGCCACCTCCTGTGTTTCCAGGAGAAAATCTGCCAGTGTGACACTCTCCTTTCCATGTCACAGTGCTCTCACCACCGTGCATGGACAGGCTGCTCATAGGGCTCCTTTAAGGATGCTTTGCCACGGACCCAAAGATACAACAGTTCAGTTTCTCATCCTGGGACTACAGCCCCCTTATTTTCTTCTAGGGCTAAGGGTCTAAGAACAGAGATTATCTTCTTGCTAAAAACAGAAGGTATTACTATTTTCCTCTCAGCTTTCTTCTGTTTTTGCCATTCTTGTGCTGTTGCTGAAGCAAGTCTCTTCAGGTCACCACCGCATCCCCCTAAAATGCAGTCTCTATTGCAAGAGAATTGAGTTTAGTCTATAGCTAACAAGAAAAGTCCAGCCAAAAGCTACTTCATCATCTCCTCCCACTTAAATATTTCTTCTTCTAACACTTCAAATCCCAGACTGTTTCTCTTCTACTACAAATCGAAGAAGAGTAATATTTTACAAAGCCCTCATTTCCCAGAAAGGGTTAAAAGTTCAGACTCCCTGGACGGCTGATATCTCGGTCCAGTGTTCCGTCTCCCACGCTGGGCATTCCCCCCCCCTTCTCCTTCTCCTCTGCCGGCAAATTTCCAGGTGCTGCCAGGCTCTCTGTCTCTTTCCCTCTGGTGAGGGGGGAACAAAGGCATCTCCGCTTCTCTCCACCCTTCCGTCCACAGGAGCTGGCTCGGTTCCAGACCCTCAGCCCCTCGGCCCACCTGGACAATCCGCGTGGCTTCCCCTTCCCCACCCAGCCCGTGGCTGGGCAGGGGAGAGTCTGCACTGCACTCTCTGACGACCAGAACTAACGAGTTTTCTTAAGAGTCCTTGCTTTTAACCCCCCGTGCTCTCAGAGGCGTGTCCATGCTTTCAGTGGTCACTCGAAGTACTAATATCCAAACCTGACCGCTAATTAGTTTGACCCAACTTCCTGGAAAAAAATTCACTTCTTATATCAAACGACGACACCAGGTCATCCCCAGGCAGCCCCAGAGAGGAGCCTGCACCGAGGGAATCCCACAGAGGAATCCATTCCCAGAGCCCCATCCCACATGGAGGGAATCCCACAAACCTGTGCAATCCATTCCCCAGAGCCCCATCCCACGTGGAGGGAATCCCACAAACCTGTGCAATCCATTCCCCAGAGCCCCATCCCACATGGAGGGAATCCCACAAACCTGTGGATAACATTCCCCAGAGCCCCATCCCACAAACCTGTGGATAACATTCCCCTGAGCCCCATCCCACATGGAGGGAATCCCACAAACCTGTGCAATCCATTCCCCAGAGCCCCATCCCACAAACCTGTGGATAACATTCCCCTGAGCCCCATCCCATGTGGAGGAAATCCTACAAACCTATGAATTCATTCCCCCAGACCCCATTCCACATGGAGGGAATCCCATAACCTGCAAATTCATCCCCCAAATCCCATCCCACGTGGAGGGAATCCCACAAACCTGCAAATTCATCCCCCAAACCCCATCCCACATGGAGGAAATCCTACAAACCTATGGAATTCGTTCCCCCAGACCCCATCCCACATGAAGGGAATCCCACAAACCTGTGGAATTCATTCCCCCAGATCCCATCCCACGTGGAGGGAATCCCAAAACCTGTAGAATCCATTCCCCAAAGCCCCATCCCACATGGAGGGAATCCCATAACCTGTGAATTCATTTCCCAAATCCCATCCCATGTGGAGGGAATCCCATAACCTGTGGAAGGAATCCCATAACCTGTGGAATTCACTACCCAAATCCCATCCCACATGCAGGAAATCCTACAAACCTGTGGAATTCATTCCCCCAAATCCCATCCCACATGGAGGGAATCCCATAACCTGTGAATTCATCCCCCAAATCCCATCCCACGTGGAGGGAATCCCATAACCTGTGAATTCATTCCCCCCAACCCCAATCCCACATGGAGGGAATCCCACAAGCTGTGAGTTCAAACCCCAAACCCCACATCCCATCCCTCTGGTCCGTCACACACGGTGCCCGTCGGAGCAGCTCCGGAGCTTTCCTCCAGAGGAAAAAATAAACTCGGGACTTTTCCTGTTTGGGAAGCAGGCAGAGGGAAAAACACGGCGGGACGCTGCTTCCAGCTGGAAAAATCCCAAAACAGCCCCGGCCCCGGCACAGGATGTGTAAAAATAGGGCTGCTGATAGGATCGGGACACGGAGCGCTCCGCAGCCCACCTTCCTGTCCCGATCCCCGGGGCCAGCCTTGGAGCAGGGAAAAGGCATTTGGGATTTAGGGAAAAAGGGTTTAGGGGAAAGGGGGAGAAGGTTTAGGGAAGGGGAGAATGGGATATAGGGAAAGGGAAAATGGGGTTTAGGGAAAAGGGGGGAAAGGGATTTGAGGAAAGGGGGAATGGGGTTTAGGGGAAAGGGAGAATGGGATATAGGAAAAGGGAGAATGGGGTTTAGGGAAAAGGGAGAATGGGGTTTAGGGAAAAGGGAGAATGGGGTTAAAGGAAAAAGGGAAAAAGGGTTTTGGGAAAGGGAGAAAGGGTTTAGGGGAAAAGGAGAATGGGGTTTAGGGGAAAGGGGGAAAAGGGTTTAGGGGAAAGGGGGAAAGGGTTTAGGGGAAAGGGAGAATGGGATATAGGGAAAAGAGAGAATGGGATATAGGGAAAAAAGGGGGTTTAGGGCAAAGGGGAAAAAGGGATTTAAGGAAAAGGGAGAATGGGATATAGGGAAAAAGGGAAAAAGGGATTTGGGGAAAGGGAGAATGGGGTTCAGGGCAAAGGGGGAATGGGGTTTAGGGAAAAGGGATTTAAGGAAAAGGGAGAATGGGGTTTAGGGAAAAGGAGGAAAAGGGATTTAAGGAAAAGGAGGAAAAGGGATTTAGGGAAAAGGGAAAAAAGGATTTAAGGAGAAGGGAGAATGGACTTAAGGAATGATCCGAAGCTTTGGAAGGGCACAGGGGTGATTAACTCAGTCATTAAACCAGACAAGCAGGCATTAATTGCAGAGGTACAATTATCACCTTTAGGGATATTGGGGGGAAATTCCAGCATATCCCAGGGCCCAAAGGGGCTCCAGGAATAAAAATTAATTTTTATAATTTTATGTGTAATAGATCTATTCAGGTTTTTATATATTTTATATATGTTATGTTTATTATATATTTTATTTTTATATTCTCTGTGTATGTTTATAGTCTCTGTATATATATATATTTATATCTTACACGTTATACATTAATATTTTTAGTTTATATTTCTTATATATTTCTATTTTTATAATTTTACGTGTATTGTGTAAATTTCTATTTTTATGTAGAATACATACAGTTTATCTCTATTTAAATAGATGCTTTATATATATATTAGATACAACAGCTAGAACACACCAAATTTGGAGATTACCCTAATTAATCATCAGCTAATAAAGAAATTAAAACCAAAACAGGAAGGAGAAGAGGAGGAAAAGTTCCCACATGAAGGATTAGCAGAGACTAAACCCCTTTGTATAAATTAAAAACTCAGCGGCATAAATTAAAAATCAGTTGAGTAAATTAAGAGAATCAGTAGAATAAATTAAAAATCAATTGAATAAATTAAAAATCAGCAGTATAAATTAAAAAAAAAACAGATGTATAAATTAAAATAAGCCAGGCCCAAGCCCTGCAGTCCAAAGCCCTCCCGGAAAAGGAAACAACCCCCAGGAGCAGGGAAATGCCTGGAATTCCTCGGGATCTCAGGGCTGCAAATACTGCTAAAAATAAAAACTCATCAAAACCCCCTGAACCTGTCTGTGCTCCCAGGGACTGAATTCCACATTCCACACCAGAATCCTGGAATGTGCAATGGGAAGAATTCCACATTCCACAGGGAATCCTGGAATGTGCAATGGGAATAATTCCACATTCCATGGGGAATCCTGGAATGTCCCAATAGGAAGAATTCCACATTCCCATCAGAATCCTGGAATGCCATTATGGGAAGAATTCCGTATTTCACAGGGAATCCTGGAATGTCCCAATGGGAAGAATTCCATATTTCACACCAGAATCCTGGAATGTGCAATGGCAATAATTCCACATTCCACAGGAATCCTGGAATTTACAATGGGAAGAATTCCATATTCCAAATAGAAATCCTGGAATGTCCCGATGGGAAGAACTGCATATTCCACACGGGAATCCTGGAATGTGCAATGGGAATAATTCCATATTTGACACAGGAATCCTGGAATGTACAGTGGGAATAATTCCACATTCCACACCAGAATCCTGGAATGTCCCAATGGGAAGAATTCCACATTCCCACCAGAATCCTGGAATGTCCCAAAGAGAAGAATTCCATATTTCACACCAGAATCCTGGAATGTGCAATAGCAATAATTCCATATTTGACACAGGAATCCTGGAATTTACAATGGGAAGAATTCCATATTCCAAATAGAAATCCTGGAATGTCCCGATGGGAAGAACTGCATATTCCACACGGGAATCCTGGAATGTGCAATGGGAATAATTCCATATTCCAAATAGGAATCCTGGAAATCCTTATGAGAAGAATTCCATATTCCTCACAGGAATCCTGGAATGCCCTGATGGGAAAAATTCCGTATTTCACACCAGAATCCTGGAATGTCCCAACGGGAAAAATTCCGTATTTCACACTAGAATCCTGGAATGTACAATGGGAAGATTCCATCTTCCACATGGGAATCCTGGAATGTCCCAAAGGGAAGAATTCCATATTCCAAAGAGGAATCCTGGAATGTCCAGGTGCCCTGCCCGGGCATCTCTGGAGCTCCAGCAGCCTCGGGATGGGACCATTCCCTGGATTCCTGGGAATCCAGCACGGAGCTGTTCCATGAGCCATGGAACAGGAGAGTCATTCCAGGGAATCACACACAGGGAACACCAGGAGATGCTGGAAGCACAGAAATCCCCCTGGAGAGAGGCAGCGGGGAGAGAAGGACCTGAGAGAATCCATGGAAAGGTTTGGATTGGGAGGGACCTTAAATCCCATCCCATTCCCACCCCTGCCATGGCAGGGACACCTCCCACTGTCCCAGCTGGATCCAGCCTGGCCTTGGGCACTGCCAGGGATCCAGGGGCAGCCACAGCAAATCTGGGAATTCCAGCCCAGCCCCTCCCCACCCTCCCAGCCAGCAATTCCTTGCCAAGATCCCAGCCCAATCTCCCCTTTCCCAGTGGGAGCCATTCCCTGCCTCCTGTCCCTCTGTCCCTTGTCCCCAGTCCCTCTCCAGCTCTCCTGGAGCTCCTGGTCTTTCATTTTCCTCTGGATCACCTAAACCAGGACACTTTGGGATCAGCCCAGGCCTGGGGGGCCCAGGCTGGGCCATTCCAGCCTCATCCACAACATCCCAAATCCCACTCCCAGGGCTGCTCCCAATCCATCCTCCCCCAGCCTGTTATATTCATATTTTACGTTTCTTACGTATTTCTATTTTTATAATTGTATGTGTATTGTATATATTTCCATTTTTATGTATATATTTCTATTTTTATATACAGTTTATCTCTATTTAAATAGATGTTTGCTATATACATTAGACACAACAGCTGGAACACACCAAATTTAGGGATTACCCTAATTAATCATCACCTAATTAAGAAACAACAACACCCTCCCCATGCTCAGTTCCCACCAGGACTCTGTTTGGGATCTTTTCTCTCCCTGATTTTATTCCAGGTTATTTTCCACAGCAGTGTCACCGAGTCCAGCCAGGCTGGATCTCCACTTGCCCTTCCTGCTTTTATTTCCATGGATTTTCCTGGCTGGGCACTGCCTGCAGCCTCTGCTCCACAGTTTAACCCCAAGGAGATTTAAATCAGGGATTGTTTTGATTCTCTCTAAAATCTGAGGATGTCAGGGAGCAAAACAGGCTCTGAAGCACCAACACTTCTCATATTTTGCCCTTTTAACCTCATTATTATTTGGAGTTTCCAATACAAATTAAAGCCCTGCCCAACCAGCCCAATTTGGAGCAGAATTTAACATCCTGCACGTCAAACTTCTGGAGCAGACCCAAACCTGAGCATCAGCACTGAGAAGGAGAAAGAAAAAAAATAATTCTGATTCTGCTCTTAACCTGCAGGAGCTAAAGCTCATCCTGGGAAAGACACAAAGATCCATTTAAGGGGGAAAACCTAAAAAACAAAGCTGCACCCCACACCCCAGCTACGGGAATGACTTGGAATTAGATGTTAAAAAGCCATAACCTCACCTAGATCTCCAACAGACAGATGATTTTAAGGAAAATAACAAAACACAATTTTATTTCAAGGTTATTTTGCATGGATCTCTATTATGAGGGAGACTCAAACAGGAATTAAATTAGATTTTGCTTCCCTGGAGACAATATTTAATATTAATTCAGACTGCCATAAATTTAGGTTAAGAAATAAAATCCAGAAACGAAGACTAAGTCTAAAAACTCAACATTTTATGGCCATCAGACCCACATAACCACTGGTTTTTTCCTACCATCACTATTTTTAATCGATTTGACCCCCCTTGAGCTGCAGGATAGTGTTTAAGGCATTTTATAAAAGCACAGAATGCAGGGATGTGCCATCCCCAGGTCCCCTCCAGAGCCTGGTCTGGAATTCCCGGGCGGGTTTGCCTGGCACGGCTCAATCCATGGCATGGATCCATCCATGGATGCTGGCACCAGCTGGAAAGGGGCACTCGGAGCTCTGCTCCCCAAGGGAGACACACACGGGACAGCCAAGAGCAGGAATTTGGGGCTGCCTTTGCCAGGGAGACATTCAAACCCAAACCTTGGCTTGAAGAGAATTTCACTGCAGGGACAAGGATGGGGCACAGGACACAGGGAATGGCAGGGATGGATGGGAGCTTGGCAAGGAATTTCTGGCTGGGCTGGAATTCCCAGAGCAGCTGGGGCTGCCCCTGGATCCCTGGGAATGTCCAAGGCCAGGTTGGATCCAGCTGGGACAGCGGGAGGTGTCCCCAGTCATGAACGGGGTGGGATGGGATGGGATTTAAGGTCCCTCCCAACCCATTCCAGGATTCTGGAGCCCCTCTGCTCTGGCAGAGCTGAGAATGTTCCCCTGGAGAAGGGAAAAATCCAAGGAATGCTCAGAGTCCCTGGAGGGGCTCCAGGAGAGCTGGAGAGGGACTGGGGACAAGGGACAGAGGGACAGGAGCTAGGGAATGGCTCCTACTGGGAAAGGGGAGATTGGGCTGGGATCTGCAATGCAGACCTTGAGGGATTCGTAAATGAGTTAAAAGTAAAAATAATTTAAGTATCATTTCTTAATTAAACAGATTAACCTTAAAAAAACCTTGTAACAACGAAGAGTGAACCAAAATGGGTTTGGAAGCAGAGAGAGGCAGCTGCAGGCACACCGTGCATCCTCACAGCCTGGGCATTCCCAACAAATCAGGGAATCACTCAGAGCTGGAAAAAACCCACAAGGACCACGAAATTCAACTCCTGACCTGGGGGAAATGGAAATTCCTGGCTGGGAGGGTGGGGAGGGGCTGGGCTGGAATTCCCAGAGCAGCTGTGGCTGTCCCTGGATCCCTGGCAGTGCCCAAGGCCAGGCTGGAGCCCCCTGGCACAGTGGGAGCTGTCCCTGCCGTGGATGGGCTGGAACAAATGAACATTTAGGTCACTCCAAGCCAATCCTGAGCAGGGAAGTCTGGGAGATTCAAGGCTCAGTCTGGGATTTTCTGTCCTTTCTGAGGGAGCTGAGCACACAGTTTCTATTTCTCCCAAAGGCAGGAAAACCCCACCAGGTTGGTTTCCAAGCCGAGACCACAGGAAAATTCCCGCTGGACTGGAAAGGCCCAAGGTTCCTCCAGTGCCACTCCAACACTTGAGCTCTCTCTGGTTCATCCCAAATCCCACACCAGATCCCCACTCCTGGGCCTTTTCCATCCCCAGCCCCACATCCTGCAGCACATTCCTGTGCACACCTGCAAGCAGCACTTGGAAAATGCTGCTTCAACCCTTCCAGGAGATTTTATCTCCAGCTCACATTCCCTTGGGATTGCAGACCACAGCCAAGTCTGCAGCTGTGTCCATCCCCCAGAACCCTGCCTGGAGCTGCTCCATTTCCAGCAATTTCTCCTACTTTGGAGCTCTTCACTACTCAGCACAAGAGAGAAAAACCCTCCTCATCCTCATCCCTTCCCTTTCTGCTCCTTTGGAATGGCCATGAGGGGAAAAAAAAAAAGAGAAGAAACCAACTCTTGGCTTCTCAGTGAAGCTTTTATGGGAAAACTCGGGAAATCTCTTCCCATCACTGTCAGATTTTAAGAAGGAGAATTTGTTTGGTTTTTTTGTGAGCCTGAAACACAAAGCAAGGGCAGAGCCAAGCCCTGGTCCCATTTCACACCTCACATCCCTCACATCCCACATCCCCTTGGCCCTGGCTGGGTGCTGAGGCAGAAGAAAATCAATAAACCCAAGATAAATTAATAAACCAAATTAATAAACCAAATTAATATTATTAATTTAATTTAATTATTAAATTAATTAATATATTAAACTAAATTAATTAAATTTAATTATTTAATTTAATTATTACTAAAAGCCCCACAGGATTCCTGAGGCACTGTGGGACATTCCCTGCCCTGGCAGAGGTTGGAGCTCTCTAAGGTCCCTTCCAGCCCAACCCATCTGGGGGTTCAAGAAGCAAAATCCCCTCTGCAGACCTGGACCTTTCCTTCACTGCTGC
This sequence comes from Vidua macroura, assembly GCF_024509145.1. Taxonomy (NCBI): domain Eukaryota; kingdom Metazoa; phylum Chordata; class Aves; order Passeriformes; family Viduidae; genus Vidua; species Vidua macroura. Next base: position 73,078,507 of record NC_071574.1, read on the forward strand.
ACTTTAAAATCCCAAAAAGCACCCAAAAAGCAGGAATGGGACCTCACCCCAGCTTCCCTGCCCTGCTGCTCCCTCTGCTCCAGAAGCCCCGAGGCCACCAGGGCTGAACCATTATTGGAATGTGTTGGAGTTCTGGATTCTGACAATTTTGGACTTTCTGTGCTGACAATTTCAGAATTTCTGTGCTGACAATTTTAGAATTTCTGTGCTGACAATTTCAGAATTTCTGTGCTGACAATTTTAGAATTTCTGTGCTGACAATCTCAGAATTTCTCTGCTGACAGACTCTGACCCCCAACACTGCATTTGACCTGAGGCCATGGAAAAGGCTTCTTCCAGAATTAATTAATACCTCTGAGATTATGAGTGTGTACTTGATTAGAAGTGTGTAATATCACTGAGTAGAAAAGTTAGAGTTTAAAGTTTTAAAATATAATGATATATATGGATTTGGACTTTCTGTGCTGACAATTTCAGAATTTCTCTGCTGACAATCTCAGAATTTCTCTGCTGACAGACTCTACCCCCCAAGGGAACACTGCATTTGACCTGAGGCCATGGAAAAGGCTTCTTCCAAAATTAATTAATACCTCTGAGATTACGAGTGTGTACTGGATTACAAGTGTGTAAATCACAGAGTAGAAAAGTTAGAGTTTAAAGTTTTAAAATATAATGATATATATGAAACAAAATAGAAGTTTAAGACAGAGACTAGTCCTTCTTCTTTAGCTTCTTCCTTCTTCTCCCTGGGTTTGGAGGGTATTTTGTGATTGGACAGAAAAGTCTGCATTGCAGACTTTGAGGGATTAGTAATTGAGTTAAAAGTGAAAATAATTTAAGTATCATTTCTTAATTAAACAGATTAACCTTAAAAAAAAACCTTGTAACAACAAAGAGTGAACCAAAATGGGTTTGGAAGCAGAGAGAGGCAGCTGCAGCTGCAGGCACACCGTGCATCCTCACAGCCTGGGCATTCCCAACAAATCAGGGAATCACTCAGAGCTGGAAAAAACCCACAAGGACCACAAAATTCAACTCCTGACCTGGGGGAAATGGATTTGTAGAGAATTCTCCAAGCCTGACAGGAGGCTCACACAGTGTGCAAACCTGGCAAACCTTGAGGTAAGAAATGCTGCTAGAAATGCCATGGGATAAAACAGACACTGTGAGAGAGAAACAGAAATAAAAACAAGCTTCAAAAGATGACCTTGGAAAAACTGAGATACTTGAGAGAAATAAAACTATAAAAAATACATTATATAAAGACCCACAAAAATTAATTTCAGATGATTAACTCTAAAGCATTTGCAGTATGGTGTGGCAAAAGCTGATAAGCCAAGAAATGTTTATAGTGTATTTTAATTAAATGCTTAAAGTGTGTTTTAATTAAGAAATAGTTAGTTTCTAATAGTAATAGTGTAAATTATAACTACATTATATATCTATATATCATCTATTTAGAGATAATTATAATCTATATCTAGATAATCCAGATTATCTATATCTATATTATCTATATAGAGATAATTACAATCTATATCTAATTAATCTAGATATAGTATTTCTATATCTACCTATATACATCTGTAACTATATTTTATCTACCTATATATTATCTATAGATATATATGTCTATAGCTATAGATCTATATTTTATATATTACAATATACATTGTTTTACATACAATTACATATTATTCTATTATATATATTATTATCTATATAGAGATAATCACAATCTAGCTATATCTAATTAATCTAGATATAGTATCTCTATATCTACCTATATATCTGCAACTATATTTTATCTACCTATATATAATCTATAGATATATATCTCTATAGCTATAGATCTATAACTATATTTTATATATTACAATATATATTATTTCTATACAATTACATATTATCCTATTATATATAGATATATTATATCTATTATTATCTGTATAGAGATAATTACAATCTATATCTAATCTAGATATAGTATTTCTATATCTACCTATATATATCTTTATATTTTACCTATCTATATATTATCTATAGTTATATATCTCTATAGCTATACATCTGTAACTATATTTTTATATATATATATTATATATATATTATCTATTATCTATATCTAGATTATCTAGATATATTATCTCTATATCTCTGTATTATCTATCTATATATTATATATATCTGTAGTTATATATCTATAACTACATTATATATCTATAACTACATTATATATCTATATATAACATTATATATCTATATATATCATTATATCCCTATCATCTGACCCTTCCAACCAAACTAAAAACAGAATAAATTTTTTAAAACACCTCTCAGCTACCCCATCCCTAAGTGAAGAGAAAAGCTGGGTCCAGCTCCTGACCCTGCACAGGACGACTCCAACAATGCCACCCTGTCCCCCAGAGCTTTGTGCAAACAAATCTTCTAAAGCTGCAGCTGAAGATTGATGAAAGGAGGTTCTTTTGGAAAGCACAGCCACAGGAAATCCTGCACAGCCCGGGCTCCTGGATGCTGATTTTTTTCAGGGAATTCTGGCCCTGGGGGTGGAAGCGCCTCGAGCAGGACAGTGTCCAGCAGAGGGGTCAGCCCAGGGCAGCTCTGCCCTCGCCAGGGTGACAAGGGACAGCTCTGGTGGCAGCACAATCCCTTCTGGTGGCTCCTCAAGCGCACAGAGAGCAGGACAGAGAGTGTGGACAGGAATGACACAATCCTGGAGGCTGGAAAGACCTTTAAGATCATCCAGCTCGACCCCAAAGGCAGCAGCCAGGGCCACCACTGACCCCTGTCCCCAAGTGCCACAGCCACAGGGCTGTGAAATCCCTCTGGGGATGGGCACCCCAAACCTCCCTGGGCACTGCCAAGGCCTGACCACCCTTCCCAAGAGGAAATTCCTGCTGGTGCCCACCCCGAGGCTCCCCTGAGGCCGTTCCCTCTCCTCCTGTCCCTGTTCCCTGTTCCCAGCCTGACCCCCCGGCTGTCCCCTCCTGGCAGGAGCTGTGCAGAGCCACAAGGTCCCCCCTGAGCCTCCTTTGCTCCAGGCTGAGCCCCTTCCCAGCTCCCTCAGGAACTCTCCAGCCCCTTCCCAGCTCCCTCAGGAACTCTCCAGCCCCTTCCCAGCTCCCTCAGGAACTCTCCAGCCCCTTCCCAGCTCCCTCAGGAGCTCTCCAGCTCCTTCCCAGCTCCCTCAGGAATTCTCCAGCCCCTTCCCCTGCCCTGGCCATGCTCCAGCCCCTCCAGGGCTCTCTGGAGGTGCCCCAGCAGTGCCAGCACAGGGGACAAGGACACTGCCCTGGCCCTGCTGCCACCGGCTGTCAGGAGTGTCACACACCCAGCAGAGATCCCAGAGGGACACAGGGACACCCCAGCCCCCCAGACACCACCCTGGAGTTGGGGTGGGCACAGGACCGAGCTGCAGGGCACCACCTCCAGCTGAGGGGACCAGCCCGGTGTCACCTCTGGTCCCCAGCTGCTCACCTGGCAGCCCCCCTGGGTTCCCAGGGAAGGGATTTCCAGAATCCACCTCCTGCAGCAGCTCACCCTCCCCATTCCCAGTCCCAAATCCCTGCCAGGATTCAGGCTCTGCTTTTGGCTTTCCAAAGGATTTCCTTCCCAGAGCTGCTGGGGTGAAGCTGTTAGCAGCCCAGATCCCAGGAATTACAGCAGTGTGGGGTTCCAACCCATCCCTACCCTAAAAGGGAACTCAAAAGGAGCAGCTCAAAGCATTAAATGCTGGTGGGTGGCAGCAGAGCTGCTCCCAAGGCATTTCTGTGCTCCGAGGTAACTCTGCCAAGAGAATTTCAACGTTCACCCCCCTCGCCGGGGTTAAACAGCAGCGGAGGAGAAGTTCAAGGAATAAAAAGGACAAAAAAAAATTCCTACCCTGGAAAATTCAAGAGGCTGGATTGCAGCTAAGCACACGTGCAAAATCAAAATTATTCAGAAGCAGGGCTGTGTGAAGAGCTAATTAGTTAACATCTGAATAATGAGGAGCTTCTTCAAACATCAGGAGCAGGAAAGCTGCCAGAGCAAGGGAGTGGGAGTTCTCCTTAAACTCCTCTACATGACTGGGCAAAGTAGAAATAGGGATTTTTTCTTTTTTTTTTTATGGAATAGCTAATAAATATGTAAAAAGCACAATGGAGCAAAGGAGACAAGAGATTCTCTGGGTGGCATTCCCACATTTCCTTCACCAGGACCCTTGGAAGGAGCCAGACTCGTTAACCAGGGGGATGTGGACACCCAAATCCACTCGAATGTTGAAAGCATTGTGAAAATTCCGAAAAACAAAATGAAATGTGCCAATAAATCTCCGCTCCTCCGATCCACAGCTCCCCAGGGGTTTTCCACAGGGGGAGGAACACGGAGCTGACACTTTGCAGAGGACACAGAACCCTTGGATCGGCTCCAAAGCCAAAGAGCTGCAGAGGAGCCGGCAGCCCTGAGGGAGGATCAGGTGACAAAGGGACAAAAGTGGCAGAGGGACACTCAGAGGGGACAAACCCTTTTTAAAAACCCTTTAAAACCCCACAGCAGCGAGGGAAGCGGCCCTGGGGAGGGGGGACAGCAGGCTCCCAGCTCAGCCCAGCCTGCAGGAGAAGGGAGCACAAAGCAGGAGATGTCCCTGTGCCCCTGCCCACCCCTCCAGAGAAACCTGCAGCCCACCCCTCTGATCCTTCCAGAACCTTCCCCGGAAGGTGAGAGCTGAGCTGGGAGAGGCAGCGAGAGCAGCAGCAGGGACAGGGAGCCACCCAAGGGCTCTGCCAGCAGAAAAACGGGAATTCGGTAAAAACCTGTGCCTTGGGAGGTAAAAAAAACAAAATATGAGTGAGTTAAAATCCCTCCTAACCCTCTGGGAGAGCCCAGACCTGGTCCTGACCCTCTGGGACAGCCTAGACCTGCTTCTGGTCCTCTGGGACAGCCTAGAGCTGCTTCTGGGTCATCTGGGACAGCCTAGAGCTGGTCCTGGGTGCTCTGGGACAGCCTAGAGCTGGTGCTGGGTCATCTGGGACAGCCTAGAGCTGATCCTAACCTTCTGGGACAGCCTAGAGCTGGTGCTGGGTGCTCTGGGACAACCCAGAGCTGCTCCCAGTCCTCTGGGACAACCCAGACCTGGTCCTAACCCTCTGGGACAGCCTAGAGCTGGTCCTAACCCTCTCTGACAGCCTAGACCTGCTTCTGGTCCTCTGGGACAACCCAGAGCTGGTCTGGGTCCTCTGGGACAGCCTAGGCCTGGTCCTGACCCTCTGGGACAGCCTAGAGCTGCTCCTGGGTCCTCTAGGACAGCCTAGAGCTGGTCCTGACCCTCTCTGACAGCCCAGACCTGGTCCTGACCCTCTCTGACAGCCCAGACCTGGTCCTGACCCTCTGGGACAGCCCAGACCTGGTCCTGACCCTCTGGGACACCCCGAGCTGCTCCTGGGAAGCAAAGGCACCACCTGCCAATCCTGCAGGCAGCCCAGAACTCATCACCACGAGTGAAAGTGTCCCAGAGGGGCAGGAAGGATCCTTGGGAAGCTCCAAACACAGCCTGGAGATCCCTGGAAGCCCTGGCTGTGGTTGCTGCGTGGCCCTGGAGCTGCCCCACTCCTCCATCCCAAGGCAGGAGAAGCCAGGAAAGCGTCAGATCAGGAGAATTCCCGGGTTTTGTCCTCCATCTCTGGCCAAGCCCTGCAAATCACAGCAGCTCCTGTGCCTGCTGTGCCCAGGGATGGAGGGATGGATGGATGGATGATGGATGGATGGATGGATGGATGGATGGATGGATGAGGGATGGATGATGGATGGATGGATGATGGATGGATGGATGATGGATGGATGATGGATGGATGATGGATGATGGATGGATGAGGGATGGATGATGGATGGATGGATGGATGATGGATGGATGGATGGATGATGGATGGATGGATGATGGATGGATGGATGATGGATGGATGGATGATGGATGGATGGATGAGGGATGGATGATGGATGATGGATGGATGATGGATGGATGGATGATGGATGGATGGATGGATGGATGGATGATGGATGATGGATGATGGATGGATGAGGGATGGATGATGGATGGATGGATGGATGGATGGATGGATGGATGGATGGATGGATGGATGATGGATGATGGATGGATGGATGGATGATGGATGGATGGATGGATGGATGATGGATGATGGATGGATGGATGGATGGATGGATGATGGATGGATGGATGGATGGATGGATGGATGATGGATGGATGGATGATGGATGGATGGATGATGGATGGATGGATGATGGATGGATGATGGATGATGGATGGATGATGGATGGATGGATGGATGGATGGATGGATGATGGATGGATGGATGGATGATGGATGGATGATGGATGGATGATGGATGGATGGATGATGGATGGATGGATGGATGGATGGATGATGGATGGATGATGGATGATGGATGGATGATGGATGGATGGATGATGGATGGATGATGGATGGATGGATGGATGATGGATGGATGGATGGATGATGGATGGATGGATGATGGATGGATGGATGATGGATGATGGATGGATGATGGATGGATGGAGGATGGATGGATGGATGATGGATGGATGATGGATGATGGATGGATGATGGATGGATGATGGATGGATGGATGATGGATGATGGATGGATGATGGATGGATGGAGGATGGATGGATGGATGATGGATGGATGATGGATGGATGATGGATGGATGGATGATGGATGGATGGATGATGGATGGATGGATGATGGATGGATGATGGATGGATGATGGATGGATGGATGATGGATGGATGGAAGGATGGATGATGGATGGATGGATGGATGATGGATGATGGATGGATGATGGATGGATGATGGATGGATGGATGATGGATGGATGGATGATGGATGGATGGATGATGGATGGATGATGGATGGATGATGGATGGATGGATGATGGATGGATGGATGGATGATGGATGGATGGATGGATGGATGGATGATGGATGGATGATGGATGGATGGATGGATGATGGATGGATGGATGATGGATGATGGATGGATGATGGATGGATGGATGATGGATGGATGGATGGATGATGGATGGATGGATGGATGGATGGATGATGGATGATGGATGGATGGATGGATGGATGGGTGGATGGGAGGGCCTGGCCTGCCCACTGCAGATGGAGCAATCTCAGCCTCTTCCCCAGGGTCCTTCTGCTCTCCTTTGGGACACAAATCCCACAGCCCAGCCCGAGCCACCAGCTGGGGCCATTTCTGGGACAGAAGGACAAAAATCCCCCAAACCACGGGGCCAGGAAGGCAGAGAGGATGGGCTGGTGCCTGGAACACCCCAGGCTCGGCCTGAGCTGGGAGCAGCAGCCAAGCTCCCACCTCTCTGCTGGAGTCCGGCATGCTGAGGATTTCAGACACTCACGGAACCTCACAGAATTCACGGAGCTCTCAGAACCTCAGAGAACCCTGAGAGAGCTCTCACAGAACCTGAGAGAGCTCTCAGAACCTTACAGAACCTCAGAGAACCCTGACAGAGCTCTCAGAACTTCACAAAACCCTCAGAGAGCTCTCAGAACCTCAGAGAACCCTCACAGAACCTCAGAGAGCTCTCAGAACCTTACAGAACCTCAGAGAACCCTGACAGAACTCTCAGAACCTCAGAGAACCCTCACAGAACCTTACAGAACCTCAGAGAACCCTGACAGAACTCTCAGAACCTCAGAGAACCCTCACAGAACCCTCACAGAACCTCAGAGAACCCTGACAGAGCTCTCAGATCCTCACAAAACCCTCAGAGAGCTCTCAGAACTTCACAGAACCCTCACAGAGCTCTCAGAGAGCTCTCAGAACCTTACAGAACCTCACAGAACCCTCAGAGAGCTCTCAGAACTTCACAGAACCCTCACAGAGCTCTCAGAGAGCTCTCAGAACCTTACAGAACCTCACAGAACCCTCAGAGAGCTCTCAGAACTTCAAAGAACCCTCAGAGAACCTTACAGAACCTCAGAGAACCCTGACAGAGCTCTCAGATCCTCAGAGAGGTCTCAGAATCTCATAAAACCCTTACAGAGCTCTCAGAACTTCACAGAACTCTCAGAACCTCGAGAGAACCCTCACAGAGCTCCCACAGAACCTCACAGAACCACCAGGCTGGAAGAGACCTTCAGGACCATCGAGTCCAGCCCAGCCCCAGCACCTCAACCAAACCCTGGCACCCAGTGCCACACCCAGGCTTTGTTAAACACCCCAGGGATGGGGACTCCACCACCTCCCCGGGCAGCCATTCCAGAACTTTCTCACCCTTTCTGGAAATCACTTTTCCCTCATTTCCAGCCTGTATTTCCCTTGGTGCAGCTCCAGGCTGTGACCTCTGGCTCTGTCAGTTCCTGGAGAAGGAGCCCAAGCCCAGCTGGCCACAGGCACCTCTCAGGAGCTGTGAGAGTGCTGAGGTCAGCCCTGAGTCTCCTTTTCTCCAGGCTGAGCCCCCCCAGCTCCCTCAGCCGTTCCTCACAGGGTTTGTGTTCCCAGCCCCTCTCCAGCCTCGCTGCCCCCTCTGGATGAGCTCCAACATCTCAAAGTCCTTCCCAAGCGGAGGGGCCAGAACTGGATGTGGCGCTCGAGGTGGGACCTTTCTGTACCAACAGACTCCGAGCCCCGAGAGAACGCGGCCTTAACCTCAGAGCACAGGGAACGACTCCAAAATTCATCAACAGGACTGAAATTACAAATACATCCCTGAATTACAGTGTAGCATAGCATAACATTTAAAAATATTTTTATATATGGTTTTAGTAATATATATAAAACATAATATATATAATTAAATTAAAAGTATGTAATATCACAAAAGAAAAAATTAGAATTTTATCTTTTACATAATATTTTAATAATATCTATAAAATATAATTATAAAAATAGATAATTAAATTAAAAGTATGTAATATCACAAAAGAAAAAATTAGAATTTTATATTTTACATATTTGAATAATAAATATAAAAAATATCATTATATATAATTAAGAGTATGCAATATCACAAAATAAATAAAATTTTGTGGTTTATATATTATTTTAATAATATATATAAAACATAATTTATATAATTAAAAGTATGTAATATCCCAAAATAAAAAATTAGAATTTTATATTTTACATATTTGAATAATATATATAAAAATAATATATCATGATATATAATTAAGAGCATGCAATATCACAAAATAAATAAAATTTTGTGGTTTATATATTATTCTAATAATATATATAAAACATAATATATATAATTAAATTAAAAGTATGTAATATCACAAAATAAAAAATTAGAATTTTACATATTTGAATAATATCTATGAAACATAATAATATATCATGATATATAATTAAGAGTATGCAATATCACAAAATAAATAATATTTTGTGGTTTATATATTATTTTAATAATATATATAAAACATGATATATATAATTAAATTAAAAGTATGTAATATCCCAAAATAGAAAATTAGAATTTTATCTTTTACATAATATTTTAATAATATCTATAAAACATAATAATATATCATGATATATAATTAAGAGTATGCAACATCACAAAATAAATAAAATTTTGTGGTTTATATATTATTTTAATAATATGTATTAACCATAATATATAAAAATATATAATTAATTTTAAAGTCTGTAATATCTCAAAATAAAATCTAAAATTCTGTATTTATGTATTCTTTTAATAATATATACAAAATATAATACATATTACATACTTTTCATTCAATTATATATCATTATCACAAAATAAAAAATTACTTATATTTTTTATATTATATTAATAATATACATAAAACATAATAATATGCAATGATATATAATTGAAGTAAAAGTGTGCAATATCACAAAATAAAGAAAATTTAAATTTTATATTTTTATCTATTATTTTAATAATAAATAACCAACATAATAACATATAATAGATCATAATATTATATAGAATTATGTTTTATGTTGATTATTATGTTTTATGTTTATTATTTATTATGTTTTAACAATATATATATAACAATAATAGATATTTTAATTAAATATAAAATAAAAGTTCTAAAACAAGAACTAATCCTCCTTCTTCACCTTCTCCTTCATAAATTTAAGTAACATTTTATAATTCAACATAAAAGCCTGCATTGCGGATTTCAAATAATTAAGTTAAAAATAAAAATAATTTCAATATCATTTCTTAATTAAATAGTTTCACCTTTAAAAACCTCATAAAAACAATTAACCATTTTATAATTTCTTAATAAAATACTATAAAACTCACAATATAAATGGAAAATAATAAACATTTAAAGCCAAAACAGCATCTCTAACACTGAGGAACTGCAGCAGGGCTGGGAGAAATGGGAAATCTGGGAATTACAGGGATTCGCTGCCTGGAGCTGTTTGCAGAACATCAGCACTGCTCAGCTTATCCTGAAAAATTATCCTGAAAAATTATCCACCAAAAATTATCCTTAAAAATTATCCTTAAAAATTATCCACCAAAATTATCCACCAAAATTATCCACCAAAATTATCCACCAAAATTATCCACCAAAATTATCCACAAAAATTATCCACAAAAAAATTATTCACAAAAAAATTATTCACAAAAAATTATTCACAAAAATCATCCACAAAAATTATCCACAAAATCTGGGATAATTTCAGGATATCCCTTCAGGCACGGATGCCAGTGCTCCACACATGGAGCCAGATCAGAAATGCCAATTATTTCCCAGGAAAAACTCCTAATTTTTTTTCAGGAATTGCAGCAGGCCTGGGAGAAAAGGGATTATGGGAATTACAGGGATTCGCTGCTTGGAGCTGTTTGCAGAACATCAGCACTGCTCAGGTTATCCTGAAAAATTATCCATAAAATTATCCATAAAATTATCCACAAAAATTATCCACAAAAATTATCCACAAAAATTATCCACCAAATCTGGGATAATTTCAGGATATCCCTTCAGGCACGGATGCCAGTGCTCCACACATGGAGCCAGACCAGTCCAGATCAGAAATGTCGATTATTTCCCAGGAAAAACTCCTAATTTTTTTTCAGGAATTGCAGCAGGGCTGGGAGAACAGGGAAATCTGGGAATTACAGGGATTCCCATCTCAGAGCTTTGCACAGAACCTCAGTGAGGAGAAAAAAATCCATAAAATCTGAGTAATTTCAGGATATCCCTTCAGGCACAGCCAACAAATTAAGCCAGATCAGTCCAGATCCTAAATGTTGATTATTTCCCAGGAAAAACTCCTAATTTTTTTTCAGGAATTGCAGCAGGGCTGGGAGAAAAGGGATTATGGGAATTACAGGGATTCGCTGCTTGGAGCTGTTTGCAGAACATCAGCACTGCTCAGGTTATCCTGAAAAATTATCCATAAAATTATCCTTAAAAATTATCCACCAAAATTATCCACCAAAAATTATCCATCAAATCTGGGATAATTTCAGGATATCCCTTCAGGCACGGATGCCAGTGCTCCACACATGGAGCCAGATCAGAAATGCCAATTATTTCCCAGGAAAAACTCCTATTTTTTTTTCAGGAATTGCAGCAGGCCTGGGAGAAAAGGGATTATGGGAATTACAGGAATTCCCATCTCAGAGCTGTGCACAGAACCTCAGTGAGGGGAAAAAATAATCTATAAAATTTCAGGATATTCAGGGTAATTTCAGGATATTCCTTCAGGCACAGCCAACAAATTAAGCCAGACCAGTGCAGATCAGAAATATTGATTATTTCCTGGGAAAAATCCTGATATTTTTTTCCTCCCCACCAAAATCCTTGGGATCTGCACAGCAGCAGCTGGAGAAGGGACCAAAACCACAATTCCAGCAGCACTTCCTTTAGAAGCCACTTAATTCTGGACACACCAAGGCTGCTTTTCAGGAGGGAAAAATCAGGATTTGGGGATTTTTTTTTTTTTTTTTTTTTGCAGATTCCCTGTGTGGGTGGCAGGAAAATGAGCTGAAAGCTCCTTCAAAAGATCCTGGGAGGTTTTTACGAGCAGACAATTTACAGTTGTTGTCTAGACAGCCTCTGCTGCTCTTCCTTTGCTGGGAGTCGATATTCCATGAATTACTGCCCGGACAAAAAGGGATGGGGCTGGTGGGGATGGGATTTGTGGAGCGCAGGCAGAGGTTGGAGCGCTCAGTGTCCTTCGAGCTCAGCCTGCAGCCTCAGGGGGGTTTGGGGATGATTTTTGGATGATTTCCCTCAAGATGGGAGCCTCAGGAGACACTTCAGAGTGCTGGCATGAGGGAAGGAAAATCCCTTCATCTCCTTCCTGCCTCCCAGCTGGATGGACACGGCCCAGCAAGGCTGTCCCAGGAGGGAGCAGAAATCCCATCAGCGCTCCAGGACAATCCCAGGGAAGCCGTTCACCCCCAGGCTGTGCTTGCTCCTCTCCACATCTGCAGCACAGACCGCTGTCCCCGTGTCACCCCAGCACAGCCTGGCCACCCCTGCTCCAGGCCAGGAGCTCCAGGGATGCTCCTGCTCCGTGCTCATCCAGGGGAACCCGGATTCCACAGGCTCGGGAAGGGCCAGAGCCCAGCTCGGGATGTGGCAGCACAGCTGGAAGCCAGAGCCCCAAAGCCCAGTGCCAGTCCAGACACTGGGAAGCCACAAACAAGCCCAGCAGGAGGTGCAGGGAGCAGATCCAGCTGGAAAATAACTCCCAGGAGTGGGAGAGAGGGACAAAAATCCCTCCCCCTGTGAGCACGGAGCGGGAACGAGCCAGCTTTGTGTCTGCCCAAACCTCCTGAACTTCCCTAAACCCACCAAAACTCAGTCCTGCCTCTGGCCACACCAAATCCCTGTGTGCCAGCTCCTGCCTGGCCTGGAAATCCGGGATACCCCACAGCCAAACCTCCTCCAGCTTTTTGGGTCACTTTTCCATGCTTGGAGCCAAGGCACAGCTGTGGGAAATGGGAAAGGTAAGAAGATTTTTGGAAAGTTGTAAAACAACTCCCAGCTTAGGAGATGCTGGGAGCTCAGAGGGGATGAGGAAGAATCCCAGGACTTGCTGGGCTCCATCCCTGAGTTTCTGTCTCTGCAAGTTCAGCTCCAGAATCCTGGATGCCACAGGAACAGAACTGCCAGAATTCCACCTCAGCTCCGTCGGAAAACACAGGAGAGAATAACCCAGAGAACATTCCCTGTCCACAGCAACAGCCCCAGCTCAGGAGCCAAGAATTCCTGCCTGGGAAGGGCTGGGATGGAATTCCCAGAGAAGCTGGGGCTGGATCCCTGGGAATGTCCAAGGCCAGGCTGGAGCACCCTGGGACAGTGGAAGGTGGGGGAACAGGATCATCCCACCCAAACCATTCCAGGATTCCCTGGAATCCTGTCAGAGATTCCCATCTCAGAGCTGTGTGCAGAACCTCGGGTGAGGAGAAAAAATCCATAAAATCTGGGTAATTTCAGGATATCCCTTCAGGCATGGATGCCAGTGCTCCACACATGGAGCCAGACCAGTCCAGATCAGAAATGTTGATTATTTCCCAGGAAAAACTCCTGATATTGGAGTTTCCTTTCTTTTTTCAGGTATTGCAGCAGGGCTGGGAGAACAGGGATTATGGGAATTACAGGGATTCCCATCTCAGAGCTTTGCACAGAACCTCAGTGAGGAGAAAAAATCCATAAAATGTGGGAAATTTCAGAATATCCCTTCAGGCAGAGATAACACATTGAGCCAGATCAGTCCAGATCCTAAATGCCAATTATTTTCCAGGGAAAACTCCTAATTTTTTTTTCAGGAATTGCAGCAGGGCTGGGAGAAAAGGGATTATGGGAATTACAGGGATTCCCACCCCAATCCCTGGCATCTGTCAAACATCCCAGACACAAAACCCATAATCCCAATTAAAAAAAAAAACAGGAATGAGGAGCTCCTCTGTCTCAGCTGCACACAGGGAAGTGCCAAGCAGGGAATGATGCTGGAATGGAAAACACCGAGGCCAGGCACTGCCCTGGAGGAGCTGAGGCAGGAATTGGGGAGCTCAGCTTAATTCCAGCCCTGCTTTAATCCACTCAGGAGCTGCTCACGACCTCACTGAGCCTCCTTTCCCTGCTCTGAGCCCTGCAAACTCACAGCTCCATCTTTATTTCACACCTCTGTGATTCTGGCCCAGCTCCAGCATTCCTGGTTTTCCTGCAGGGCACTGGGAAGCACCAGCCCAGAGAGGATTGGTAAAGCCTGGAAAGCAAACACACACCTGGGAGGCAGCAAAAGCCAGGGAGGAGCTGTTTGCACAGGGCACAAAGGCCACGGAGGCAGGCAGGGAATTACAAGAATCACCTGGAAATCGTTGCCAGGGGACACAAAATTCACAGAATCAGGCAGGGAAATACAAGAATCACCTGGAAATCATTTCCAAGGGACACTAAAGTCACAGAATCAGGCAGGGAATTACAAAAATCACCTGGAAATCGTTTAAAGAGGACAAAAAAGCCACAGAATCAAGCAAGGAATAACAAGAATCACCTGGAAATCATTGCCAGAGGACAAAAAAAGCCACAGAATCAGGCAGGGAATTACAAGAATCACCTGGAAATCACTGCCAGAGGACACAAAAGCCTCAGAAACAAACAGGGAATTAAAAGAATCACTTGGAAATGATTTAAAGAGGACAAAAAAAGGCAGGGAATTACAAGAATCACCTGGAAATCATTTCCAAGGGACACTAAAGTCACAGAATCAGGCAGGGAATTACAAGAATCACCTGGAAATCCTTTAAAGAGGACAAAAAGCCACAGAATCAAGCAAGGAATAACAAGAATCACCTGGAAATCATTGCCAGAGGACAAAAAAGGCAGGGAATAACAAGAATCACCTGGAAATCATTGCCAGAGGACACAAAATTCACAGAATCAGGCAGGGAATTACAAAAATCACCTGGAAATCGTTTAAAGAGGACAAAAAAGCCACAGAATCAAGCAAGGAATAACAAGAATCACCTGGAAATCATTGCCAGAGGACAAAAAAAGCCACAGAATCAGGCAGGGAAATACAAGAATCACCTGGAAATCGTTGCCAGGGGACTCAAAATTCACAGAATCAGGCAGGGAATTACAAGAATCACCTGGAAATAATTTGAAGAGGACCCAAAAAAGGCAAGGAATCAGGCAGAGAAATACAAGAATCACCTGAAAATCATTGCCAGAGGACACAAAATTCACAGAATCAGGCAGGGAATTACAAAAATCACCTGGAAATCGTTTAAAGAGGACAAAAAAAGCCACAGAATCAAGCAAGGAATAACAAGAATCACCTGGAAATCATTGCCAGAGGACAAAAAAGGCAGGGAATAACAAGAATCACCTGAAAATCATTGCCAGAGGACACAAAATTCACAGAATCAGGCAGGGAATTACAAAAATCACCTGGAAATCGTTTAAAGAGGACAAAAAAAGCCACAGAATCAAGCAAGGAATAACAAGAATCACCTGGAAATCATTGCCAGAGGACAAAAAAAGCCACAGAATCAGGCAGGGAAATACAAGAATCACCTGGAAATCGTTGCCAGGGGACACTAAAGTCACAGAATCAGGCAGGGAATTACAAGAATCACCTGGAAATCGTTTAAAGAGGACAAAAAAGCCACAGAATCAAGCAAGGAATAACAAGAATCACCTGGAAATCATTGCCAGAGGACAAAAAAAGCCACAGAATCAGGCAGGGAAATACAAGAATCACCTGGAAATCATTTCCAGAGGACACAAAAGTCACAGAATCAGGCAGGGAATTACAAGAATCACCTGGAAATCATTTCCAGGGGCCACAAAATTCACAGAATCAGGCAGGGAATTACAAGAATCACCTGGAAATCGTTGCCAGAGGACAAAAAAAGCCACAGAATCAGGCAGGGAAATACAAGAATCACCTGGAAATCGTTTCCAGGGGCCACAAAAGTCACAGAATCAGGCAGGGAATTACAAGAATCACCTGGAAATAATTTGAAGAGGACCCAAAAAAGGCAAGGAATCAGGCAGAGAAATACAAGAATCACCTGAAAATCATTGCCAGAGGACACAAAATTCACAGAATCAGGCAGGGAATTACAAGAATCACCTGGAAATCGTTTAAAGAGGACAAAAAAGCCACAGAATTAAGCAAGGAATAACAAGAATCACCTGGAAATCATTGCCAGAGGACACAAAAGTCACAGAATCAGGCAGGGAATTACATGAATCACCTGGAAATAAATCCTGAGCCTTCCCAGCACCTGGCTCTGCAGGGACAGGAGCCACACCTGAGCTCCCAGGGAAATGAAATCACAGTGAAAGGAACAATTCCTGCTGGAACCGAGGAAATCCCTGCTGGAACCGAGGAAATCCCTGCTGGACCAGCAGCTCTGGGGGAAAAGCAGCAGGGTTTTGCAGCCTGATGTGATTTAAAACAGAGAGAAGACACAAAAAGCACGGGGAGCACACCTGTGTGACCTCCCAGGGCTGCTTAAACTCATCAAATGCTGATTAAAAACCTCGTGAATTTATCAAAGGCTGCTCAAAAAATCCTGCATCAACTTCCCAAAGCTTCCCAAGGGCTGGCACAGCTCGAGCAGCTGAGGCAGAGGATTAAAAAGTGATTTAATCCAGGCTGGAGCTGAGCCAGGAGGTGACACCAGGTGCTAAAGGACACTGCAGGGAGCAAGGACAGCAAAACGTGCCCGGGGTGCAAGAAAAACTGCTCTGACATGATTTAACTGCTCTGGAATGATTTAACTGCTCTGGAATGATTTAACTGCTCTGGAATGATTTCACCTGCTCTGAAATGATTTTAATTGCTTTGAAATGATTTTAACTACTCTGAAATGATTTTAATTGCTTTGAAATGATTTTAAGTGCTCTGACATGATTTCACCTGCTCTGACATGATTTAACTGCTCTGACATGATTTCACCCACTCTGACATGATTTAACAGCTCTGACATGATTTCACCTGCTCTGAAATTATTTTAACAGCTCTGACATGATTTCACCCGCTCTGACATGATTTCAAACTCAGCTGTTACAGGCACAGCCCTCGGGTTCCAGGGAAAAGGGGCGAGCTTTGACCCCCAATTTATGGGGTGCCATAAGGAAAGCTCACTGTTATAACCCATCTCCCTCAGCGACCTGAGCTGGAATATCACAGGGCAGCAGGGATCAGAAATAAACCAAATGGGGTTTGGAATATGCTACACTAAAAATAAAATAAAATAAAATAAAATAAAATAAAATAAAATAAAATAAAATAAAATAAAATAAAATAAATATATATGTATGTATATATATATGTATGTATATATATATATATGTATGTATATATATGTATATATAGAAATATCTCTATATAAATATAGATATAAAAATATAGAAATATATATCAATATATATAAAGACAAAATCCAGCTCAAGGGCACAGAAAGAGCAAGAAACTTCAATTAAGCACAACAAAAATGAGAGTTCTTGGGTATGACAACCAAGAGATGGTTTTAAGTTTCCATTCCCCTGAAAGGTTTTCAAATACATTTGTTACAAACATTTTTTGTAATATATAATACTAATATTTTAAACTATATAAACCTATACAAAAATATATATAAATCTATATAAAAATATATAATTATATGTAAATATATATCGATATATAAATAAATATATAATTAAATATATCTTAATCTATAACATATCTAAATAAATATATTAAAAAAATATATTTTTAAATATATATTATCTACATATAATTACAAAACCCAGCTCAAGGGCACAGAAAGAGCAACAAACTTCAATTAAGCACAACAAAAATGAGAGCTCTTGGGTAGCACAGCCAGGCAAGGGCTGGTTTGGAGTTCCAGCTTCTCTTCCCCTAAAAGGTTTTCAAATATTTTTATTACAAACATTTTTAATAATCTATAATATTAAAATTATTTCAAATATATACATCTATATAAATATATATAATTATATGTATATGTAGATAGATATATAAATAAATATATAAAAATATATTGATATATAAATAAATATATATATAATTTTTTATATATATTTTATATGTATAAAAATACAAAACCCAGCTCAAGGGCCCAGAAAGAGCAACAAACTTCAATTAAACACAACAAAAATGAGAGCACTTGGGTACCACAGGCAGCCAAGGGCTGGTTTGGAGTTCCAGCTTCTCTTCCTCTAAAAGGTTTTCAAATATTTTTATTACAAACATTTTTAATAATATATAATACTAAAATTTATATATATAGATTTTATATAGATTTATATATTTGAAATAATTGTATGTAAATATATATAGATATATATAAATATATCTATATTGATAAATAAATATATATAAATATATAGACATAGATATTTTTAAATATATATAATAAAGATATAATTACAAAACCCAGCTCAAGGGCACAGAAAGAGCAACAAACTTCAATTAAGCACAACAAAAATGAGAGTTCTTGGGTAGCACAGCCAGGCAAGGGCTGGTTTGGAGTTCCAGCTTCTCTTCCCCTAAAAGGTTTTCAAATATTTTTATTACAAACATTTTTAATAATCTATAATATTAAAATTATTTCAAATATATACATCTATATAAATATATATAATTATATGTATATGTAGATAGATATATAAATAAATATATAAAAATATATTGCTATATAAATAAATAAATACAAATATATTGATATATATATAAATATATATTTTTAAATATATATTATATAGATATAATTACAAAACCCAGCTCAAGGGCACAGAAAGAGCAACAAACTTCAATTAAGCACAACAAAAATGAGAGTTCTTGGGTAGCACAGCCAGGCAAGGGCTGGTTTGGAGTTCCAGCTTCTCTTCCCCTAAAAGGTTTTCAAATCTTTTTATTACAAACATTTTTAATAATCTATAATACTAAAATTATTTCAAATATATACATCTATGTAACATCTCTATAAATATATATAATTATATGTAAATGTATATGGATATATAAATAAATATATAAAAATATATTGATATATAAATAAATATATATATAATTTTTTTATATATATTTTATATGTATAAAAATACAAAACCCAGCTCAAGGGCACAGAAAGAGCAAGAAACTTCAATTAAACACAACAAAAACGAGAGCACTTGGGTAGCACAGGCAGCCAAGGGCTGGTTTGGAGTTCCAGCTTCTCTTCCCCTAAAAGGTTTTCAAATATTTTTATTACAAACATTTTTAATAATATATAATACTAAAATTTATATATATAGATTTTATATAGATTTATATATTTGAAATAATTGTATGTAAATATATATATATAAATATGTATCTATATTGATAAATAAATACATAGAAATAAATATATAAATAAATATATAGATAGATATAAATATATTTTTAAATATTTATAATAAAGATATAATTACAAAACCCAGCTCAAGGGCACAGAAAGAGCAAGAAACTTCAATTAAGCACAACAAAAACGAGAGCTCTTGGGTAGCACAGGCAGGCAAGGGCTGGTTTGGAGTTCCAGCTTCCCTTCCCCCAGGTTTCCTGACCCTGCAGAATTCAGGGAATTCTCCCAATCCCGGGCCAGGCCCCCGAAGCAGCCGGGGAAGGCGGCAGAGAGGAGTGAGGGGCAGCCAGAGCAGAGGTGGCAGCAGGGGCAGGGAAACCATCCTGATCCTGCCTCTGCTTCCAGGGACGCCCAGCGCCGTGCCCTGCAGTGCCACGGGCACGGGGCACAGAGCACGGGGCACAGGGCACAGAGCACGGGGCACAGAGCACGGGGCACAGGGCACGGGGCACAGAGCACGGGGCACAGAGCACGGGGCACAGGGCACAGGGCACGGGGCACAGGGCACAGGGCACAGGGCACAGGGCACAGAGCACGGGGCACAGAGCACAGGGCACGGGGCACAGAGCACAGAGCACGGGGCACGGGGCACAGAGCACGGGGCACGGGGCACGGGGCACGGGGCACAGAGCACAGGGCACAGGGCACAGAGCACAGAGCACGGGGCACGGGGCACAGAGCACGGGGCACAGAGCACAGGGCACGGGGCACAGGGCACGGGGCACAGGGCACGGGGCACAGGGCACAGGGCACGGGGCACGGGGCACAGGGCACAGGGCACAGGGCACGGGGCACGGGGCACGGGGCACGGGGCACAGAGCACGGGGCACAGAGCACAGGGCACGGGGCACAGGGCACGGGGCACAGGGCACGGGGCACGGGGCACAGGGCACGGGGCACAGGGCACGGGGCACGGGGCACGGGGCACAGGGCACGGGGCACAGGGCACGGGGCACGGGGCACAGAGCACGGGGCACAGAGCACAGGGCACAGGGCACAGAGCACGGGGCACGGGGCACAGAGCACAGGGCACGGGGCACGGGGCACAGGGCACAGGGCACAGGGCACGGGGCACAGGGCCAGCGGGTCCTGCTGCCCATCCCAGTGCCCAGCGGGGTCCCAGTGTCCCCAGCGGGGTCCCAGTGTCCCCAGTGCCCGTCCCCAGTGCCCCCAGCAGTGTCCCCAGTGCCCATCCCCAGTGTCCCCAGCAGGGTCCCCAGTGCCCATCCCCAGTGCCCTGTGGGGTCCCAGTGCCCCCAGTGCCCATCCCCAGTGTCCCCAGCAGGGTCCCCAGTGCCCATCCCCAGTGCCCAGCGGGGTCCCAGTGCCCCCAACAGGGTCCCCAGTGCCCATCCCCAGTGTCCCCAGCAGGGTCCCCAGTGTCCCCAGTGCCCATCCCCAGTGTCCCTAGCAGGTCCCCAGTGCCCATCCCCAGTGTCCCCAGCAGTGCCCCCAGCAAGGTCCCCAGTGCCCATCTCCAGTGCCCAGCAGGGGTCCCAGTTGCCCCAGCAGGGTCCCCAGTGCCCATCCCCAGTGTCCCCAGCAGGGTCCCCAGTGTCCCCAGTGCCCATCCCCAGTGTCCCCAGCAGGGTTCCCAGTGTCCCCAGTGCCCATCTCCAGTGCCCAGCAGGGGTCCCAGTTGCCCCAGCAGGGTCCCCAGTGCCCATCCCAGGGGGGCCGGGCTGCAGGGCTGGGAGGGACCCCAAGGAATCCCCTCCTGGCAGCAATTGGTACCTTTGGCATGTGCCACCCTGCTGGGCTGGACCCTGCGGCTCCCATCCGAGCCAGGGACCCACAAAAGCCCAACTGTGCACCTACAAAATGCCAGTTCTGCAAACCAAAGGGGTCAGGAACCGATAAAAACCCAATTCTGCACCTGCAAAATGCCAGTTCTGCAAACCAAAGGGGTCAGGAACCGATAAAAACCCGATTCTGCACCAAAAGAAGTCCAATTCTGCAAACCAAAGGGGTCAGGAACTGATGAAAACACAATTCTGCACCTACAAAATGCCAGTTTTGCAAACCAAAGGGGTCAGGAACTGATGAAAACCCAATTGTGCACCTATAAAAGTCTAATTCTGTAAACCAAAAGGGTCAGGAACTCATAGAAACCCCATTCTGCAAACCAAATGAATATATAAAAGTCCAATTCTGCACCAATAAAAGTCCAATTCTGCACCTATAAAATACCAATTCTGTAAACCAAAGGAACCAATAAAAGTCCAATCCTGCAAACCAAAGGGGTCAGGAACTGATAAAAACCCAATTCTGCACCAATAAAAACCCAGTTCTACAAACCAAGGGAACCATAAAAGCCCAATTCTGTTAATCAAAGGAATCAATAAAAGTCCAATTCTGCACCAATAAAAACCCAATTCTGCAAACCAAAGGAACCAATAAAAGCTCAATTCTGCACCAATAAAAGCCCAATTCTGGAAACCAAAAGAATCAATAAAAGCCCAGTTCTGCACCAATAAAAGCCCAATTCTGCAAACCAAAGGAACCAATAAAAGCCCAATTCTGCACCAATAAAAGCCCAATTCTGGAAATCAAAGGAATCAATAAAAGTCCAATTCTGCACCAATAAAAGCCCAATTCTGGAAATCAAAGGAATCAATAAAAGTCCAATTCTGCACCAATAAAAGTCCAATTCTGGAAACCAAAAGAATCAATAAAAGCCCAGTTCTGCAAACCCAAGGAATCAATAAAAGCCCAATTCAGCACCAATAAAAACCCAATTCTGTAAACCAAAGGAGCTGATAAAAACCCAATTCTGGAAACCAAAAGAATCAATAAAAGCCCAATTCTGCAAACCAAAGGAATCAATAAAAGTCCAATTCTGCACCAATAAAAGCCCAATTCTGCACCAATAAAAAGCCCAATTCTGTACCAATAAAAAGTCCAATTCTGCACCAATAAAAAGTCCAATTCTGCACCAATAAAAAGTCCAATTCTGCACCAATAAAAGCCCAATTCTGCACCAATAAAAGGCCAATTCTGCACCAATAAAAGGCCAATTCTGCACACCCAAGCCCCGGGCACTCCAGGCCAGCCCGGAGCTGAGCTCTGGGAGTTCCTGGAAGGGAAGCCAGCCTGGCCCCTGGACACACAATTATTCCATGATGCCCACAAGAAATGAGTCACCTTGTATTTAAAAAAAAAATAAAAGTTTCCAGCATCCTCTCTTCCTGCCTCTGGTGTTTACCCTGAGCCGGGCCAGTTTAACTCTGCCATCCTTGCTGATCGTTAATTTTAATTAAATGTCCCCACATGCAGCAGTGAATGAATAAAACCCAAACCCCTCCCAGCCCGGACACTCCGTGTTTCTCCCGTGGAAATGCAAAGCTCCACATCAAACCCAACTCCTCGCCTAACTTTGATATCCAGAAGTGAGATCAGCTGCACTTTTTGTGCTCTGAAACGGAAAAAAAAAAAAAAAAAAAACCACCCACACTCCTCACCCTGGCAGCTCCCACCCATCCAAACCAGTTTTTGCAGAATAATAAATCTCACTGCCAACGTCTCGGTTTACCTTGAGAAGCTTCACGGGAGAACTCCAGGAAGAAAACTGCGAGAATTCCAGAGAAACGAGGGGACGGGCGGTGCTGGAGCGAACCCAGAGCTCTGCTCCCCACACATCCCCAGGTTTTCCCCTTCCCCAGCTCCGCGGCATCGCTGTAAATCCCAGAGCTGCGAGCCTCGGCTTTGGGGAGAGACCCCAGGAGCCGCTCCAAGCGCGGCTTTGGGAATTTGGAATTTGGGAGCTGGGGAAATTGGAGGCGCAACAACGCAGGGGAGGCTCCAAGCCCTCCCCACCTGGCGCTGATGCGAACGCCCCGAATTCCCCTCAGCAAGCTGAGCCCGGGATAACGCGGCTGCCTGCGGATGAACCCGAACATTCCCGTGGCGATCGCCCGGGGGGCTCGGGAGGAGCTGGGAATGCTCTCCATCCCCGGCCCGCCCGCTAACACACACACACACACACACACCTGCGCTCCGCAAAACCTCCCGGCCGCCTGCGGAGCTCTGCGGAGAACTTCGGCAGCACCTGAAGGATGGAGGGGAAGGGCTGGGGGGGCTCTGTGCAGGGAGGGGTTCTCGCAGCACCGCAGGGCAGCGATGCTGCCCCGGGGCAGCCGGACAGGACAGGGCACGGGTGTGGATCGCTGTCCCGGCATCTCCTCAGGAATCGGGCGATTCCGCAGCTCTCAGCTCGCCACCTGGGCACCGGCGCCGCCCCAAAAACCCGCAGCGAAACCCCGAGCGAGCGGCGGCTCCGCAGGGACGGCAAGGACGTGACGGAGCAGGGAAGGGGCGAACGCCGCGGCCGGAGCCGGGCAGGGGCTGCACGGGAGAACAAAAGGAGCCCGGGCAGCCCGAGGGGTCCGCGCCGGCCCCGCGGGGCCACCGCCGGCGGCGAGCCGGTGACAGAGGCTGACAAAGGGCACGGGCGGCGTCCGCAGGGCAGCTCCGGCACAGCCCTGCCTGCCAACACCCCCCGCATCCCGAGCGCCGCAGCTCTGAGGCACGGGCCGCCCGGTGATCGCCGCGGTCCCGCCGCGGTCCCCTCGCGGCTCCGGGCGGGGCACGCACCTGAGCGTGGGGCCGATGCAGGCCGTGTCCGTGCTCTCGATCTCGCGCAGGATCCGCTCGTGCTCCGCCGCCGTCTCCAGGCTCTCCGGCTCCGCCATCTTCGGCCGCTCCATGGGGCCGCTCCGCCCGGCCCGGCCCGGCCCGGCCCGGCAGCGGCACCGCCGGGGCTGCTCGGCCCCGCTCCGCCGCGCGCGCGGCACCGCGGGACATGTAGTGCGGGGCGGGGAGGGGGGAGCGGGCCGCGCGGCACCCTGGGAGATGTAGTCCGGGAGGGGGCCGGGCCTGCGCGGCCGCTCCGCCCAGGGAGGGAGGGACGGAGCGGGGCGGCCCCCGGGAGTGGGGGGCTGGCGGGGGGTTGAGTGGGGCTGGTGTCGGTGTGGTACTCCTTGGGGGACACAGCCCCGTGTCCTCCCCTGAGAGGACAGAGCCCCATGGCTTGGACACCTCTGTGAATGACACAGCCCCATGGCAGTCCCCGTGTTGTACCCAGGAGAGGACACAGCCCCATGGCACTGCCTCGTGTGATGCCCCATGCCTTGGACACCTCCTTGGGGGACACAGCCCCGTGTCCTCCTCTGAGAGGACACAGCCCCATGGCTTGGACACCTCTGGGAATGACACAGCCCCATGGCACTGCCTCGTGTGATGCCCCAGGGCTTGGACACCTCCGTAGAGGACACAGCCCCATGGCAGTCCCCATGTTGTACCCAGGAGAGGACACAGCCCCATAGCAGTCCCTGTATTGTACCCAGGAGAGGACACAGCCCCATGGCAGTCCCCGTGTTGTACCCAGGAGAGGACACAGCCCCATGGCACTGCCTCGTGTGATGCCCCAGGGCTTGGACACCTCCTTGGGGGACACAGCCCCATGGCAGTCCCCATGTTGTACCCAGGAGAGGACACAGCCCCATGGCAGTCCCCGTGTTGTACCCAGGAGAGGACACAGCCCCATAGCAGTCCCCATGTTGTACCCAGGAGAGGACACAGCCCCATGGCAGTCCCCGTGTTGTACCCAGGAGAGGACACAGCCCCATGGCACTGCCTCGTGTGATGCCCCATGGCTTGGACACCTCCTGGGGGGACACAGCCCCGTGTCCTCCCTTGAAAGGACAGAGCCCCATGGCTTGGACACCTCCGTGAATGACAGAACTCCATGGCAGTCCCCGTGTTGTACCCAAGAGAGGACACAGCCCCATGGCACTGCCTCCTGTGGTGCCCCATGGCTTGGACACCTCCTTGGGGAACACAGCCCCGTGTCCTCCCCTGAGAGGACACAGCCCCACGGCTTGGACACCTCTGGGAATGACACAGCCCCATGGCACTGCCTCGTGTGATGCCCCATGCCTTGGACACCCCCTTAGGGGACACAGCCCCGTGGCACAGTCCCCGTGTCCTCCCCCATGACAGGACACAGCCCCACGGCAGTGACACCCTTGTGACATCCCAGCACACCCATCCTGTGTCCCTGCCCCGAGCAGAGGCAGCCCCTGCTCCTCCGGCCCCATCCCGTCCCTCAGCCCCATAAACGATGAAAAAAGGTGACTGCGGTCCCGAAGTGCATGGAAAACCCCGCTGTGAAAAGCCGGTGTCCATAAAGGAGACAGAGGAGTCCCGCAGCTTTATTCGGATAAAGGGAGAGGTCACCCGGCACAGCCCGCGGGGTTTTCTCTCTCGAGGTTTCGGGGGGCACGGGCTCCCTTTTATCCCAAACTCTTCCTTTCCCCGTTGCTGAGGAAGGTGCAGCCTTCCCCAGCCGCCTGCTCCCTATCCCCCCTCGAACCTGGCATTTTACCCCAAAGTTCGGAAACTCCCGCTCGCGCAGCCCCGTCTGTTTCAGGAGCCAGCATGTCCGGGCTCTGCGACAAACCCTTGAAATTAACTCCAAAGCTTGAAATTAACCCCGGAGTTCAGGAGCTCTGTTTCGGGAGTCTGTCCGGGCTCTGCGACAAACCCTTATTAATTTCAAATTAACTTATTTAACCCTATTATTTAACCCTTATTAATTTCAAACCCTTATTAATTTCAAGCTTTGAAATTAACTCCAAAGCTTGAAATTAACCCCGGAGTTCAGGAGCTCCCACTTGTCTGTTTCGGGAGTGCCCGGGCTCTGTGACAAACCCTTGAAATTAACTCCGAAGTTTGAAATTAACCCCGGAGTTCAGGAGCTCCCACTTGTCTGTTTCGGGAGTGCCCGGGCTCTGTGACAAACCTGCTGCCCAAGGTCGCTAGAGACATTAAGCCCCATCTCAAAGCCGCTCCCAGCCATGGTGTCCCCCCGGAATTGTTTGCCAGGACATGAGCACACCTCTTCCCCGGCAGAGGGAAGCTCCTTCCTGCAGACACCGCTCCGCCCTTCAGCTGGCTCCTGGCGGCTGCGGTGCATCCCCGTGAGCTGCGGGAGCCAAGGACACGGCGGATCTTCCTCCAAAAACAGCGGCAGGATGTCCTGCAGGAACGCCCCTGGGTGCCAAGGTCTCCTGGCTGCAGCTGGTTGTTCCTGTTATCAGTTTTTTGGGGAAAACAGCGCCGCAATGTCCCGTTCCCACCACACCTTATCAGGTGCTGTCCTTGCACGGGAATGCCACAGCGGGATGGAGAGCAGGAATCCCGGACTGTGACACCGCCGAGGTGTGATTGTGACACCGCCTGCCTTTGCTTGTGTTGTTTCACCTTCGGAGACAGAAATCAAACTCTCCAGTCGTGTGAGCACGCCCGGGCCTCCCTCAGCGCTGCTTGTGCAGGTGGAACGCTGCTGGTTTCAATAACGTGCAGTCGTGGAATGGGAGGGCTTGGAAGGGACCCCAACGATCATCTGGCTCCAACCTGCCTGCCAAGGGCAGGGACAGCTCCACTGTCACTTAATGGAATGAAAGGGGATAAAAGAACTCCCCGGAATGAGGCTCCAGGACTGGAACGACACAGGCGGAGCAAGGAGAGCCTGGTGAAAGCTCAGAGTCATTAAGGTTGGAAAAGACCTTTAGGAACACGGAGTCCAAGCATTCCCCAGCCCTGCCACCACTCACTGTGTCCCCAAATGCCACATCCACAGGGCTTTGAAATCCCTCTGGGGATGGGGACTCCACCCCTGCCCTTCCCATGAGGAATTTCCCCAGTGCCCACCCCGAGGCTCCCCTGAGGCCGTTCCCTCTCCTCCTGTCCCTGTTCCCTGTTCCCAGCCCGACCCCCCGGCTGTCCCCTCCTGGCAGGAGCTGTGCAGAGCCACAAGGTCCCCCCTGAGCCTCCTTTGCTCCAGGCTGAGCCCCTTCCCAGCTCCCTCAGGAACTCTCCAGCCCCTTCCCAGCTCCCTCAGGAACTCTCCAACCCCTTCCCAGCTCCCTCAGGAATTCTCCAGCCCCTTCCCAGCTCCCTCAGGAATTCTCCAGCCCCTTCCCAGCTCCCTCAGGAATTCTCCAGCCCCTTCCCAGCTCCCTCAGCCGCTCCTCAGCACACTGGTGCTCCCTCAGTTCACGTGGAGCTCACCAACCCTCCCCACCACGGTGTCACTTTGGATGTGACACCAGGGAGGAAATGTGCCCTCTGCCAGTGTCCCCCACCTCTGGTGATGCAGAAGCTTTCCTAGAACCAAGAATCGAAGAGATACATCAGCAGTGGAAAGAATGGGGGTGTAAATCACAGGGTGGATCCCGATCTGGGGCTGGATCGGGAACTGTTCCCAAGGAAGCACTGAAGAGCCTTGACAGCTCCTCTGGAGACCCCGCAGGCAGCACAGGGACAGTCCCAGGGAAGGAGAGCTGGAGCTCGGGCTGGAGCTCCCAGCAGTGTCCCCTGGCAGTGCAGGGACAATCCCAGGGAAGGAGGGCTGGAGCTCCCAGCAGTGTCCCTGGCAGCACAGGGACAATCCCAGGGAAGGAGGGCTGGAGCTCCCAGCAGTGTCCCTGGCAGCATGGGGACACTGGGAAGGAGGGCTGGAGCTCCCAGCAGTGTCCCTGGCAGCATGGGGACACAGGGAAGGAGGGCTGGAGCTCCCAGCAGTGTCCCTGGCAGCATGGGGACACAGGGAAGGAGGGCTGGAGCTCCCAGCAGTGTCCCTGGCAGCACGGGGACAATCCCTGCAGGAATTCCCCCTGCGAGGAGCAGCCCAGCGGTGACGGAACCGCTCTGGAGCTCAGCCCTGGTGGGAGCTGCCCGCAGCCAAGGGAATCCATGCCATGGAATTCCCATAGGAACCCAATCCCAGCGGCTCCGCGGTGACATCTGGGGGATTGTTATCAATGACTGTTATCAGTGAAACGAGCGCGGTTTGTGCTGCAGGCAGCGGCTCTCCCTGGGATCGTTCAGCTTTAAACAAACAGCCGGGAGGGAGCGGTGCTGACGATCCGCGATGGGTTTAATCACAGGATGGGACCCACCAGGACCAGGTCCAGCCCCAAGGGCTCGCCCGTGTTCTCTCAAATGAGGCTCTCAGGAACTGGATCTGCTGCGAGGGGGCTGCTCAGCCCAGGAGATTGTGGTACAAAGGGCTTGAGCACAATTTAAATTCACAGAGGTGGGAATTTAAAATCACTGAATGGTTAGGTATGGAAGACCTAAAATCCCACCCAGTGCCACCCCTGCCATGGCAGGGACACCTCCCACTGTCCCAGGTGGATCCAAGCCCCAATGTCCAACCTGGCCTTGGGCACTGCCAGGGATGCAGGGGCAGCCACAGCTGCTCTGGGAATTCCAGCCCAGCATCTCCCCACCCTCCCAGCCAGGAATTCCTTGCCAAGATCCCACCTAAATCTCTCCTCTTTTAGCTTAAAACCATTTCCCTTGTCCTACCACTATCTGCCTGTATAAAAAGTTGCTCTCTCTGATTTTTATAGCACTGGAATGCTGCAGTAAGTTTTTCCTGGATCCTTCTCCTCTCCGAGTGAACATCCCCATCTTTCCCAGCCTGGCTCCAGGGCAGAGGTGTTCTGATGTTCAGATGTTTTGTTCTAACCCTCAAAACATCTTTGGGTTCCTCCTCTGGCCTGGTTTCAGCAGCTCCCTGTCCCCCCCAGGGCTGGGGCAGCTGTGCAGGTGGGGTCTCACCTGGGCAGGCCAGAGGGACAGAATCCCCTCCCTCAACCCCTGGTGCTGCTGAGGATGAGCCCAGGATGGGATTAGCAAGGAACAGAAATCAAATGGTCCCCAAAACCAAAGCCCAAAGGGAACCCCATCCATCTGCTCCTCCCTGACGTGGTGTGGCCACCAACAGCCAGCCCTGCTGGCCACAGCACCACCCGAGCCACCAGCCCTGCTGGCCACAGCACCACCCGAGCCCACCAGCCCTGCTGGCCACGTCACCCCGAGCCACCAGCCCTGCTGGCCACAGCACCACCCTGAGCCACCAGCCCTGCTGGCCACAGCATCACCCTGAGCCACCAGCCCTGCTGGCCACGTCACCCCGAGCCACCAGCCCTGCTGGCCACAGCGTCACCTCGAGCCACCAGCCCTGCTGGCCACAGCGTCACCTCGAGCCACCAGCCCTGCTGGCCACAGCACCACCCTGAGCCACCAGCCCTGCTGGCCACAGCGTCACCCCGAGCCACCAGCCCTGCTGGCCACAGCGTCACCCTGAGCCACCAGCCCTGCTGGCCACGTCACCCTGAGCCACCAGCCCTGCTGGCCACAGCGTCACCCTGAGCCACCAGCCCTGCTGGCCACAGCGTCACCCCAAGCCACCAGCCCTGCTGGCCACAGCGTCACCCCAAGCCACCAGCCCTGCTGGCCACAGCGTCACCCCAAGCCACCAGCCCTGCTGGCCACAGCACCACCCTGAGCCACCAGCCCTGCTGGCCACGTCACCCTGAGCCACCAGCCCTGCTGGCCACAGCGTCACCCCGAGCCACCAGCCCTGCTGGCCACAGCGTCACCCCGAGCCACCAGCCCTGCTGGCCACTGCGTCACCCTGAGCCACCAGCCCTGCTGGCCACAGCGTCACCCTGAGCCACCAGCCCTGCTGGCCACAGCGTCACCCCAGCCCCATGTCCGGCTGATTCCCCACCACCACCTCCAGCTCTGCTCAGGATAAAATGTTCCATTCTGTAAGAAAAGCTCCACTCTTTGTCCCCAGGCTCCAGCATTTGTCACCTTCACATGAATATTCATTGCTGGCGGCTGCCTGGGATTTGTCCTCATTTATTTGCTGCCACACAAACTTTGTCCCGTTTCAGAGCCTGTCCACAAGAAGTTGATTTATTTATTTCTTCTCCCCAGTCACTGCCATAACCGTGCTGAATGGGTATTGTTGGAATTTATTAATCAAATCATCGGGCAAGGCCAACACGGGTGTAGCAAAGATGGCTCATAATCCTAAAAAATGAGATTGGCTTTGCCTGACAGATTCTATTGGCCTTAAACCCGCCTGGCTGCCATTAACCCTTCTACGTTCTCTTAATTTCCTCCTAATGAAGCTCCATATAATTGGGTTTTATGGAGCTGACAACAGCCTGGTAATGCTTTAAAATCTCCCTCTTTTCATTACTGACCTCGTGGTGTTTTCCAGGCCTCCAGAACTTCCCTAGTGGGCCAAAACTTCCTAACAAAATCAATGTGATGGCTCGGAGAGCTGGAGAAGCCTCGTGTGCAAGTTCCTTTCTGGTTCAACAATCAGCCTCTGTCCATGACTCCCAAAGCCAGGAGCAGCTGTCTCGAATCCCTGGAGCAACACAATTATCAGAATTTATTTCCTTTTTTTTTTTTGTCTTTAACTGCACAACCTCTTGCTTGTTGTGTTTATTTGGGGGTTTCTTTTTGTGCTGTGGTTTAGTCAACTCCTGCAACATCTCCTGCCTGTTCTCCTTCCTTTTCCCCTTCTCCCTGCAGGATTTTCCAGGTGGCTCCGTGCTCTCCTCCCCTCCATCCAGCAGTGACAGGCGGGCACGAGGCCAAGCCAGGCTTAAATCTGCTTTCTCCAGTGCCATTCAGGAAAACATTTCCCAGTGGAATCGCGGGTTTAGCCACAAATCCGGGAATTAACAGTGCAAAGAAAGGCTCAAACAAGGCCAGACGGTGTTCACCTGGAAAACCCCTCCTGCAGGGACACTCAGGGAATCTCCTTCTGGGATGTGGGCTGGAGCCCTGGAGCTGCTTCCCGGCTCCTCCATCCCCAGCTCGTCCTGCTCTCCCTGCTGCCCTCGCCAGCCCCCAGCTCCCAGCCAGGCTGGGCACGCCCGGGCTCGCTTTCCCTCCCTCCCAGAGCACGTGGAAGAAGAGGTTTCACAGCCACTTCCGTGAGCCAGAGAGGAGTTTGATAGGAGGATCAAACCCCTGAAAGAATTTCCTACCAAGGTCATTGACAGAAACCCAGAAAGAAGGAAGGACAAATAAGAGAAACCTGCAGCTGCCTAATCCAACGAGCACTTTGTTTGTCTTTCCTGACCAATGAGTAAAGTGTAAAGTTACGAGCTTTGTAAGAATGTATAAAGAGCATGCATGCTAGAATAAAAACAGCTGGAAGCCTTCTGAAAATGGAGCGTGCTGCTTTGTATCGGCTTTGTCACAACTACGACGGGAGCAGGCAGACCCCGGGACGCGGTGACAGCCCCGGCACCGCTCCCGTTTGCTCTGGGGGAGCAGCGATTCCCCGGATTCCCTCTGCAGGGCTGACCTTCAGCACCCTGCGGGCAATCCCAGGGAATAGAACACACCCCTGCTCCCGCAGAGCCGCCCGCGGCTCGTCCCTCCCTGCCTCCCCCCGCCGCACGCCGCGCTTCGCCCAGCGCTGCCCATGGACCGCGATCCCGGCCCGGCCTGCGGGAATCCCGCGGCTTGGCCGCCCTTTGCCGGGAGAAGGGAAGGGAAGGGAAGGGAAGGGAAGGGAAGGGAAGGGAAGGGAAGGGAAGGGAAGGGAAGGGAAGGGAAGGGAAGGGAAGGGAAGGGAAGGGAAGGGAAGGGAAGGGAAGGGAAGGGAAGGGAAGGGAAGGGAAGGGAAGGGAAGGGAAGGGAAGGGAAGGGAGGGAAGGGAAGGGAAGGGAAGGGAAGGGAAGGGAAGGGAAGGGAAGGGAAGGGAAGGGAAGGGAAGGGAAGGGAAGGGAAGGGAAGGGAAGGGAAGGGAAGGGAAGGGAAGGGAAGGGAAGGGAAGGGAAGGGAAGGGAAGGAAAGGAAAGGAAAGGAAAGGAAAGGAAAGGAAAGGAAAGGAAAGGAAAGGAAAGGAAAGGAAAGGAAAGGAAAGGAAAGGAAAGGAAAGGAAAGGAAAGGAAAGGAAAGGAAAGGAAAGGAAAGGAAAGGAAAGGAAAGGAAAGGAAAGGAAAGGAGTGGCACGGCTCCCCCAGCGCCGCCTGTCACCCGCGTGGCACCCGCAGCAGCCAGGCCGGAATTCCAGAGCGGGATTCACGGGGATTCCACCCCGCAGGTGCCCTCGTCCCTGCGCTTTGTTGGCCTCACATGGATTCATCCATATAACCACAAAACATTCCAGTCTTCCAAATATTTCCATCTTCCACAAGGTATTTCTGCAGGATTTTCCAGCCACAGCACTCAGTGGTTAAAATCCTGCTCTGTGTTACATTTAAGGACTGAAATCAATTTTTAACCCTAATATTCCAAATATTTCCATCTTCCACAAGATATTTCTGCAGGATTTTCCAGCCACAGCACTCAGTGGTTAAAATCCTGCTCTGTGTTATATTTATGGACTGAAATCAATTTTTAACCCTAATATTCCAAATATTTCCATCTTCCACAAGATATTTCTGCAGGATTTTCCAGCCACAGCACTCAGTGGTTAAAATCCTGCTCTGTGTTATATTTATGGACTGAAATCAATTTTTAACCCTAATATTTTTGTAGGAAATCAAATCCTTCTTTGGGACACACCTGGATGCTCCGAATGACACCTTCTGTTTCCTCGTGGATTTTATTCCACTTTTTCATCTGGCTGCAGGAAATTATTATCTGGGCAGACTGAAGATGGATTTCAGCTGTGGAGTTCTGGCTTCAACCTTCACAGAATTCACAGAATTCACAGAACTCACAGAACTCACAGAACTCACAGAATTCACAGAATTCACAGAACTCACAGAATTCCCAGAACTCACAGAACTCACAGAACTCACAGAATTCACAGAATTCACAGAACTCACAGAATTCCCAGAACTCACAGAACTCACAGAACTCACAGAATTCACAGAATTCACAGAACTCACAGAATTCACAGAATTCACAGAACTCACAGAATTCCCAGAACTCACAGAACTCACAGAACTCACAGAACTCACAGAACTCACAGAACTCACAGAACTCACAGAATTCACAGAATTCACAGAACTCACAGAATTCCCAGAACTCACAGAACTCGCAGAACTCACAGAATTCACAGAACTCACAGAATTCACAGAACTCACAAAATTCACAGAACTCACAGAATTTACAGAATTCACAGAATTCACAGAACTCACAGAATTCACAGAATTCACAGAATTCACAGAACTCACAGAACTCACAGAATTCACAGAACGACGAGGTTGGAAGAATCAAGATCAACGAGTCCAACCCATGCCCTGACACCTTGACTAAAACCAACCCTTGTGAAGGATTTTCCAAATCTGAGTTTCTGCTTTCATTAAATGCAGCTCGGGGATCTCTGGTGGAAATTTGGGCTGAAGATCTTTTGCCAAGCTGTGCTGGGGTCTCTAAGTGCTCCCAAATCCCACAGGAATGGCTTAGCTCCATCGAGGCAGGATCTGAAGACCTCAGAGGTGAAATCCCACTCGAGGGCTGTTCCGTCTGGGAATTCTGTGCTTGGGCTGCAGGATGGCAAAGGAGGGGCCACAGTTTATGAGGAGGAGGGAGATCCCCCCCTCTCACCCCGAAATGAGAGATTTCCTCCCTGCAGGCTCCTCCTCTCAGCACAGCTGCAGGAGAGGGGATCCTGCTGTGCCTCCCAGCCCAGCCCGTTCTCCATCCTGCCACAAATCCAGCGGGATTCAGCGGGAGGCAGGATGGCCCGAGCCGGGCTGTCCTCGGGAGGTGCCACAATGAGCTCTGGGGACAGACACCGGGGTCCCACAGCTGGGGTGGCCTTGGGGCAACGCAGCCAACGGGGAGCTCAGGAGAGAGGCAACAGCCACCCCTCCTGCAGCGCTGGGAGCCACGGCCACGGTGACAAGTGACAGGGCCACCTCGGGAGTCACAGCAATGGTGACAAGTGACAGGGCCACCTTGGGAGCCATGGCCATGGTGACAAGTGACAGGGCCACCTCGGGAGTCACAGCAATGGTGACAAGTGACAGGGCCACCTTGGGAGCCACGGCCACAGTGACAAGTGACAGGGCCACCTCGGGAGTCACAGCAATGGTGACAAGTGACAGGGCCACCTTGGGAGCCACGGCCACGGTGACAAGTGACAGGGCCACCTCGGGAGCCACGGCCACGGTGACAAGTGACAGGGCCACCTCGGGAGTCACAGCAATGGTGACAAGTGACAGGGCCACCTCGGGAGCCACGGACACGGTGACAAGTGACAGGGCCACCTCAGGAGCCACGGAAATGGTGACAGCAGCCAGGGTCACCTCGGGAGCCACAGCAATGGTGACAGCAGCCAGGGTCACCTCGGGAGTCACAGCAATGGTGACACCAGCCAGGGCCACCTCAGGAGTCACAGCAATGGTGACAAGTGACAGGGCCACCTCGGGAGCCACGGCCACAGTGACAAGTGACAGGGCCACCTCAGGAGTCACAGCAATGGTGACAAGTGACAGGGCCACCTCGGGAGCCACGGACACGGTGACAAGTGACAGGGCCACCTCAGGAGCCACGGAAATGGTGACAGCAGCCAGGGTCACCTCGGGAGCCACAGCAATGGTGACAGCAGCCAGGGTCACCTCAGGAGTCACAGCAATGGTGACGAGTGACAGGGCCACCTCGGGAGTCACAGCAATGGTGACGAGTGACAGGGCCACCTCGGGAGTCACGGCAATAGTGACAAGTGACAGGGCCACCTCGGGAGCCACGGAAATGGTGACAGCAGCCAGGGTCACCTCGGGAGTCACAGCAATGGTGACAAGTGACAGGGCCACCTCGGGAGCCACACCAATGGTGACAGCAGCCAGGGCCACCTCGGGAGTCACAGCAATGGTGACGAGTGACAGGGCCACCTCGGGAGCCACGGCAATGGTGACAAGTGACAGGGACGCCTCGGGAGCCACGGCAATGGTGACAGCAGCCAGGGTCACCTCAGGAGCCACCATGGCAAAGGTGACAAGTGACAGGGCCACCTCAGGTGGCTGCCAGCCCTGTCCTGCTGCAGGGACAGAAACCCCCGGGGCTCCTCCTGAAAGCTGCCGGTGCCAGTCCTGTGCCCCAGGAATTCAGAGGGTCCTCTCCAAGGGGCCCTGGCAGTGTCACAGGGCAGTGTCACAGGGCAGTGTCACAGGGCAGTGTCACAGAGCAGTGTCACAGGGCAGTGTCACAGGGCAGTGTCACAGCAGGGCAGTGTCACAGGGCAGTGTCACAGCAGGGCAGTGCCACAGCAGGGCAGTGTCACAGAGCAGTGTCACAGGGCAGTGTCACAGGGCAGTGTCACAGAGCAGTGTCACAGCAGGGCAGTGTCACAGCAGGGCAGTGCCACAGCAGGGCAGTGTCACAGAGCAGTGTCACAGGGCAGTGTCACAGCAGGGCAGTGCCACAGCAGGGCAGTGCTCTGGGATGGGGTTTCCCTCTGGAAGGAGCTGCCCTCAGATCCCTCTGGATTTTCGATGTCACTGACACAACCAAACCCTGGAAGAAGTTTCCCGGGGCAGGGCTGGAGTCCCCACCCCTGGAGGGCTTTGGAAGCCCTGCGGATGTGGCCCTCGGGGACACGGGCAGCGGTGGCCTGGGCACTGCTGGGATGGCTGGATTCTGTGATCCCAGAGATCTTTTCCAGCCCTGAGGGTTCTGTGATCCCCTGACACCAGCGCTGCTCCCCCCCAACCAGAGCCCGAGCACGGATGGAAGAGTTCTGGGGATTTCCTGCTATTCCCTGTGCGGATCCAGCTCCATCTGCCCCGCGCTGTCCCAGCAGCAGAGAATTCCCTGCCCTCTGTCCCTGTCACCAGCAGGGCCGGGCAGGCACAGCACATCCCTGCCGCGGCTTGGAGTCCCCCCAGCGCCGGCTGGGAGGGATGCACAGCAACTTTGGGAATTTCAGACACTGACCTTCCCTGGGAGGGTGGGGAGGGGCTGGAATGGGATTCCCAGAGCAGCTGTGCCTGCCCCTGGATCCCTGGAAGCGTCCCAGGCCAGGCTGGACTGGGCTTGGAGCAGCCTGGGATAGCAGAAGGTGTCCCTGCCCTGGGATGAGATGATCTTTACGATCCCTTCCAACCCAAACTGTTCTGGGATTCCATGATAATTTCCCTAGTGTCCAGCTCCAGCTCTGGGCCCGTTTGGTCACCAGTTCCCTCCCACTGATTTTTAATTTTTTAAAAATTTACATTTAGCAGGAGCAACTTTTAGCAGCTAAAAATGAAATCCTTCCCAAGCCCTCCCTCTCCTGCTTTGAACCACAGAATGGTTTGGGTCGGAAGCCACCTTAAAGCCCATCCCATTCCCAGCTCCCACCGTGGGCAGGAACACCTTCCAAAGGTGAATCCAGATCCCTGGGCACGCCTGCAGGGATCAGGAATCTCCTGATGGAAGAACTGGGCTGCTGCAGGGACACTCCAGGCTGGGAAGCAGGGCAGCAATCCTGATGGATGCAGGGGACTGGAGCTGCCAAAGGGGGAAGGGGGGAACTGGCAGTGACTGAAGCAAGTTCTGCCATCAGGAAGCGACTTGTGAAAAAAAAAAAAAAAAAAAATACACATTTGCTGTCTTATTTTTCTGCTGATGATCTTAATCCCGCCGAACGTGTAAGATTCGCTTTAGCAAAACAAATAAGCGCTCTTGGGTTTTTGCCACGCCGTGAATTTTTAATGCTTTATTAAAGTGCTGCAGGGCTCCAGCCCAGTCTGTGGCTGCTTAACTGAGTGCAATCCCACTCCATTACCTGCCTGGAACTGAACAGCTGGGAATCCAAGCCCTGCTGCCAGCTCCTCCCATACAAACCAGGTATTCCTTGGAAAAAGCCTCCCTCAGAGCTCTTTGCACCGTCACCCACGGAGGTGTTTCTTTTTGGAAAGGATTTTAGGGCTTTTTGTGAGCAGAGAGGGCTTTTACTCCCTGGTGAAGTACCAGGGCTGGGTGCCAAAAGTGGGGATGGCAGAGGGAAAAGGGCAGGGAAGGCTCTGGTGCCCTGCAGGAGAGGCAGGGGGGACAAGGCTGGGCAGGCACAATAAAAGGGGAAAAATATAAATATATATTTTAAAAAGCATAAATTTTGATTATTTGGAAAATATCTCTGGGCAGGCACAATAAAAGGGAAAAAATATAAATATATATTTTAAAAAGCATAAATTTTGATTATTTGGAAAATATCTCTGGGCAGGCACAATAAAAGGGGAAAAAATATAAATATATATTTTAAAAAGCATAAGTTTTGATTATTTGGAAAATATCTCTGGGCAGGCACAATAAAAGGGGAAAAAAATTAAATATAAATATATATTTTAAAAAGCATAAATTTTGATTATTTGGAAAATATCTCTGGGCAGGCACAATAAAAGGGAAAAAATAAATATAAATATATATTTTAAAAAGCATAAATTTTGATTATTTGGAAAATATCTCTGGGCAGGCATAATAAAAGGGGAAAAAAATTAAATATAAATATATATGTTAAAAAGCATAAATTTTGATTAAAATATTTGGAAAATATGTTGAAAAGTGCATCGAAAAAACGTAACGGGAGGGAAAGGCCAAGGGCGGCCGCGCTGCGGGCAGGCGAGGCCCGGCGCTCCAGGGACGCAGCCACATTACCAGACCCGGTGCCGTTCGCGCTCGTTGCTGGTTCCGATGCCGGTTCCGGTGCCGGTCCCGTTGCTGTTCCCGGTCCCAGGCCCGTTCCCGGTCCCGTTCCTGCTCCTGTTCCCGGTGCCGCTCCCGTTCCCGCCCCGCCGCTCCCTCACGGGAGCCTCAGCCCCTCACAGCGGCCGCAAGGGGGCGCCCCGCCCCGACCACGCCCACTAGCGCGCGCAGCGGGCCGACCAATCAGAGCCGGCGGCGCTGCCCGCGCGCTCCGAGCGGCCATTCACAAAGCGGCTGGGGCGTGAATGGGGCGGGTCACGTGGGCAGGCGCGTTCCCACGCCCCCTCCGCTGCGTTCCGGGATGGAGCGGGCATCGGCACCGGGAGCGGCACCGGGAGCGGGACCGGGAGCGGCACCGGGAGAGGCACCGGGACCGGGAGAGGCACCGGGACCAGGAGCGACACCGGGAGCGGCACCGGCACCGGGAGCGGCACCGGGACCGGGAGCGACACCGGGAGCGGGGCGCTGGGCCGCCACCGCCTGCGTGGTGACCGGCGCTTCCCGCGGCTTCGGCCGCAGCCTGTCGCGGCTGCTGGCGCCGCAGCTCGGGCCCGGCTCGGTGCTGCTGCTGCTGGCGCGCTCCGCGGCGGCGCTGGCCGAGCTGGCGGCCGAGCTGCGCGCCGGGGCCACCGGGAGCGACGCCGGGAGTGAGCCCGGCAGCGGCTCCGGCGGCAGCGAGCTGCGGGTGCAGTGCGTGGCCGCTGACCTGGGCTGCGAGGAGGGGCTGCGGAGGGCGGGCGCTGCCCTGCGGGAGCTGCTGCAGGACGCGTCCTTCGGCCGCCTGCTCCTGGTCAACAACGCCGGTACGACACGGCTGTCCCCTCCTGTCCCCTCCTGTCCCCTCCTGTCCCCTCCCCGAGCCGCTGCCCTCCGCCCCCGGGGCCGACCGGGTCAGCCCCGCGCGGTTCCGGCTGAGCCGGGGCTCGCTCCGGGCTTGGGGTGCCAGCAAATAACCCAAAAGAGAAAAGGAGCTGCGGGGGTTCCAGCCTGTGCCGGCGTGGGTTTTTTAAAGGAATTAATTGGGGAGGGGGTCCCTGGCAGTGCTTTGCTGCGCCATAGGAAGAGCTGGTTGCCCTCCTGCGCCTTCTCATCCCCCTGCTCCCCAAATCCAAACCTTCAGACAAACTTCCAGCCCCACCTTGTGGGTGCTTCCTCGTGCCTTCAGTGCCTTGGGTGCCCTTTTACCCGTTGTGGCTGTAAACCACGCCTGGGTTCCAGGATTCTGGACCTGCAGGAGGGCCCGTGGTGGCCCCTGGGGACATTGTGCTCCAAGCGTTGGCAGAGGGGTGGCAGGGCAGGTCCCTGTCCCCTGTCACTGCCGGGTCAGCGTGACCCGAAATGGGCTGGGCTGGGCTCCTCAGGCTGCTGTGGGACCCGGCAGGGGCTGGATCTCAAAGCTCTGGAAGTGTTGGGTGTGGAACGTGGCAGCCAGAGGGATCTGCTGTGGGGTTGATCCCATCTGCAACAACTCATTTTTCCATCTTTCTGGAAGTGTCCCGGGCCAGGCTGGACACTGGGGCTTGGAGCACCCTGGGGCAGTGGAAGGTGTCCCTTCCATGGCAGGGTGCTGACAGGACGTTCTTTAAGATCCCACCCACCCCAAACCATTCCACATTTGCCATTCCCAGGCTCGCTGGGAGACATCTCCAAATCCTTCCTGGACCTCACCGACCTGGAGGAGATCAACACCTACTTCTCCTTCAACATCAGCTCGGCGCTCTGCCTGACCTCCACGGCCCTGAGGGCCTTTGGGGCACGGCCTGGCTGCCGCAGGACCGTGGTGAACATCTCCTCCCTGTGTGCCCTGGAGCCCTTCCCGAGCTGGGCTCTCTACTGCTCCGGGAAGGCTGCCCGGGATATGATGTTCCACGTGCTGGCGCTGGAGGAGCCCGGAGTCCGCGTGCTCAGCTACGCCCCGGGTGAGGAGAGCAGCTCCCTGCTGCTTGTCCACCTTCTCCTGCCTTTGGGGATGGGCATTCCTGCAGCCCAGCCCTGCTCCTGCCCCTGCAGCCCCCAAGCAGCAGAAGTGGGAGGCCAGTTCCTCGTGCTGGATGAGGCAGCTGGAATCAAAGGCCATCTCCCAGCCAGCTTTTCCATCAGGATCATGGAATTCCAGCATGGGTTGGGGGGGAAAGGGACTTGAAAACCCATCCCATCCCATCCCATCCCATCCCATCCCATCCCATCCCACCCCCAGCCATGGCAGGGACACCTCCCACTGTCCAGCCTAGCCTTGGGCACTGCCAGGGATCCAGGGGCAGCCACAGCAAATCTGGGAATTCCAGCCCAGCCCCTCCCCACCCTCCCAGCCAGCAATTCCTTGCCAAGATCCCAGCCCAATCTCCCCTTTCCCAGTGGGAGCCATTCCCTGGCTCCTGTCCCTCTGTCCCTTGTCCCCAGTCCCTCTCCAGCTCTCCTGGAGCCCCTTCAGGGACTCTGAGCATTCCCTGGATTTTTCCCTTCTCCAGGGGAACATTCCCAGCTCTCCCAGCCTGGCTCTAGAGCAGAGGGGAAAACAAGGATTTTCCTTTCTCCTGAAGTGATTTTTGTGGTGATTTTGTCCTTTTTCCCAGGGCCTCTGGACACGGACATGCAGCTCCTGGCGCGGACCAGGACTGGAGACGCTGGGATGCGCCAGCACTTCCAGAGGCTGCAGGAGCAGGGGCAGCTCATCGACAGCTCCGTGTCAGCCCAGAAGCTGCTCCGGCTCCTGCAGGAGGATTCCTTTCCCTCCGGAGCACACGTGGATTTCTTTGACATCTGAGCTCCTCCACCTTTGCCTCCTTGCTTTGCTTCCAGCTCAGCCTTTTCCTGGTGCCTCCTGCAGGACCGTGTTCGAAGCCTGGGATTTGGGAAGATTTTAAAACACTCTGTGTGCCTTATAAACAGCCCTGGTGCCCTCTGGGGCTGGGCAGCAGCTCCTGCTGCTGTGCCCTCACTGGCAGGGCTGGCATCCCTTTGCTCCCAGGGATTTGGGAGCAGAGGTCCCCACGGAATGGCCCTGGAAGGTTCAAACTCAGGAGTCCGTGGGAGCCAAGGGCTGCCTAGCACACGGGGGCTCTGCCAGCCCCGCAGAAGCCACAGCAGGGCTGGGGCTGTGTCCCCTTTGCCCCACGGGAGCCCTTCCTGGCCCTGGGGTGGTGATGTCCCCGCAGAGCCCGGCTCTGTCCCCTGCTCACCGGGGCTCCCGCTCCTCCTGCGGGGCCGGGCTGCTCTGAATTCCGCGTTAAGGCGCAGCAGAGCCTCTCCCGCTGCTTTTCCCACCAGCAGCCGCCAGGAGAGGGAGCTGGCCTTGGAGGAGTTGGGAATTTTGGGAGCCCGGCTGGGGTCAGCAGCTCTCAGAAACCTGAGCAAAGACACAGCCCTGAGTTCCTGCCCTGCTCCCCTTGCAGGTTTTGGGTCCAAACCTTTGGGGTTTCAGCCCCTTCCTTTTAATTATTTGTGGGGTTTTTTTGTCATTTTCCTATCAGATTCCAGCAGGCACAGACACACAGAGGCTTTTCCTCTGGAGAGCTGGTGCAGAAAAGTTGTTTTGAAGCCCTGTGTGCCCTGGAAATGCCCAGTGCCCCTCTGTGCCCCCTCCACCCCAACCCTGCAGCTCAGATTTTGTCCCCCTGGCTCTCCAATCATGAAAATTCTAAAATCATTAAAATCATGAAGCGTGTCTGCTCTGGGGTTTCTGCTGTGTCTTTGAGGGTGGGTGAATTCCTGCCAGGGAGGGAGGGAGGGAGGGGGA
The DNA here is from genome assembly GCF_024509145.1 of Vidua macroura. Classification (NCBI taxonomy): domain Eukaryota; kingdom Metazoa; phylum Chordata; class Aves; order Passeriformes; family Viduidae; genus Vidua; species Vidua macroura. The sequence goes on from NC_071574.1 coordinate 73,120,129, forward strand.
TCCTGGCTTAAGCACTGCCTTCACCCAGCAAGGCACCAGAATTCCCTCCTGGAGCCGTGTCCTCCCCTCTCTGAGCCCTTTCATTAATTCTGTGTTCATTTAATCCTGCCAAGCTGCCAGACCCCTCCTGCCCAGCCAGCCCTGCTGCCTGCTTTCAGCTTTCCTCCCTGCCTGGGACACTCATTAGCAAAAATCCCTCTGCAGCTCCCAACCCTGGCACTGGGAATGTTCTGGGATTTGGTTCCTGTTGGGGTTGGTGGGGCTGGGAAGCCTCCCTGGGCTGGCTGCTGCTAAAATATCCCCCCCTCTCCTCACCTGCATCCGTGGGGGTTTTTCCATCCCCTCTTGGGCAGGGATGTTCTTTTGGGATCTGGCTCTCTGCATCAAATAACCTCAGAGCTTCCTGAGGTCCCCTCCCTTCCTGCCCTCTGGGCATTCCCTGGCTCCTGTCCCTTGTCCCCAGTCCCTCTCCAGCTCTCCTGGAGCCCCTCCAGGCCCTGCAAGGGGCTCTGAGCTCTGCCTGGAGCCTTCCCTTCTCCAGGGGAACATTCTCAATTCTGCCATAGCAGGGGGGCTCCAGAATCCTGGAATGGGTTGGGTTGGGAGGGACCTTAAATCCCATCCCATCCCACCCCGTTCATGACTGGGGACACCTCCCACTGTCCCAGCTGGATCCAGCCCCAGTGTCCAGCCTGGCCTTGGACACTGCCAGGGATCCAGGGGCAGCCACAGCAAATCTGGGAATTCCAGCCCAGCCCCTCCCCACCCTCCCAGCCAGCAATTCCTTGCCAAGATCCCAGCCCAATCTCCCCTTTCCCAGTGGGAGCCATTCCCTGCCTCCTGTCCCTCTGTCCCTTGTCCCCAGTCCCTCTCCAGCTCTCCTGGAGCCCCTCCAGGCCCTGCAAGGGGCTCTGAGCTCTGCCTGGAGCCTTCCCTTCTCCAGGGGAACATTCCCAGCTCTCCCATTTTTAGGGGTTTCATCCCCTCAATGTCCCCGTTTCACTGTGCAGCTCTTTGGTGTTGGGATCTCTCTGTGACCCCAGGGATGTGCTGGCTTTGGGATTCCCACTCCAGGTGCAGAGCTCTGCCCGGGGAGAAATGACAGAGCTGCTTTTGGGACATCCCCTGGCTGTCACCATTGCTGGGCACCAGCATCCTCCAGAAACCTGCATCGCTCTGGGGACCAACATCCCCAAACATCCCTCTGGGCACCAACATCCCCAAACATCCCTTTGGGTACCAAAATCCCCAAATATCCCTCTGGGTACCAACATCCCCAAACATCCCTCTGGGCACCAAAATCCCCAAATATCCCTCTGGGTACCAACATCCCCAAACATCCCTCTGGGCACCAACATCCCCAAACATCCCTCTGGGCACCAACATCCCCAAATATCCCTCTGGGTACCAACATCCCCAAATATCCCTCTGGGTACCAACATCCCCAAACATCCCTCTGGGCACCAACATCCCCAAACATCCCTCTGGGCACCAACATCCCCAAACATCCCTTTGGGTACCAACATCCCCAAATATCCCTCTGGGCACCAACATCCCCAAACATCCCTCTGGGTACCAACATCCCCTGGCTGTCAGCATCCTCTGGCTGTTGGAACCCTGAGCATTCCAGACTTTCTGTGCTGACCCCAGGAGAACTCTGCATTGACCTGGGGCTGTGGAGAAGCTTCCAGACTGGAATGGTGGAACTGGGATTGTGGGGTGGAGTTTGGATAGAAGAGTGTGATATCACAGGCTGGGAAACTCAGAGTTTAGGGGTTTAGAATGTAGTAATAAAACAAGATGGAGGTTTTAGGGCAGAGGCTGGTCATTCTCCTCCTCCTCCTCCTCCTCCTCCTCCTCCTCCTCCTTCTCCTTCTCCTTCTCCTTCTCCTTCTCCTTCTCCTTCTCCTTCTCCTTCTCCTTCTCCTTCTCCTTCTCCTTCTCCTTCTCCTTCTCCTTCTCCTTCTCCTCCTCCATGGGTTTGGGTGGTTTTGTGTAATTGGATAAAGTCCCCATTGCAGGCACGGGTGTTTGGTTATTGGGTTAAAAGTGAAAATAATCGAGGTGTCATTTGTTAATTGGAGAGTTTATCCTTAAAGGCCTTGCAGAGAGAGAGATGGGGCTGCATTTTTAGTTTGTTGAAGGGCAGCAGAACCCAGGGTTTGTGAGAGTGTGACAGAGATAAGAACTGATAAACACCTGAGTCTGAACACGAAATAGCATCTCGTGATTTAATCCCGACCCTGGCAGAAAGAAATTAAGACTCCCCACAACATCCACGAAGTACCAGCATCCCCTGGGTACAAATATCACCTGGGTACCAACATCCATCAGTACCAGCACTCCCAGGTGCCAGCAGCCCCTGGGTAGCAGCATCCTCCAGGTACCTGCATCCCCCTGGGTACCAACATCCCCCCATGGACCAGCATCTTTGGCTACCAAAATCCCCTGGGTACCAAAATCCCCCGGGTGCCAGCGCCACTGCGGGTGCCAGGGTTCTCCGGGTACCAGCATTCCCTGGGTTCCGGCCTTCCCAGCCCGTGCCCCCGCGGGCGCTGCGCGATGAAAAGGCAAAATGCCATGGAAGTTTTATTTTCCTTTCCCGACATTTCCAGTCACCAGCTGAGGGCGTCCCGAGACCGGGGAACAGAGCCCGGCTGGAGCGGGGAGCCCGGGAATGCCTCTGGGAAAGCAGCGGGATGGCGGGAGGGGATGGAGCGGGATTCCAGCCTCCTCCTCCTCCTCCTGCCTCCGCTCCGATCCCTTGGACACTCGTTTTGTAATTCAGGATCCGCGTCCCGGCGCCCAGGGCTTTGCCGGAGGCTCGAGTAGGGGAAATACAAAAGGGCGTTGAAAATAAAGGAGTTTGGAGCTCTCCGGAGCTCTCCTGATCCCCACAGCTCACCTGGGCAGGTGTATCCGAATGGATCCGTGGGGAGCCACGGGATTTGGGCAGCACTGTGTCCTGGGCTAGGGGGGAAACCTGCAGGGAGTGACCCCAAAACGAGCCACCCTCCCCTGCATCCCGGACAGAGCCAGGGACTCTGCTCTCCCTGCTGGCAATCGAGTGCAGCTTTCAAGCCCAAAAACCCTCCGGCCCTGGGGTGTCCCCCCAGGCAGTTCTGATTTCCCCCCAAATTTCACAACTTCCCACCGTGCCTCCTGCAGCAAAACCCTGCGCGGGGCATTTTATCCCTTTTCCTTCCCCCCGGGGCAGGGAGATAAAGCTGCAGCATGAGCTGTGCAGGTGCCTCCTCGGCTGAAATCCCTAAAAAATGCTACGGAAAGCCCCGTGACGGCCTCCGGAGCAGTTTGGGGCACGAGGGGAGGGCTCGGTGCGGTGCCTTGGGGTGACATCGCCCACCCGAGCAGCCCCGGGGGACCCTCCTGAGCCCCCTCCCCGCGCTGGGGACACACTGTGCCCTTTGTGCCCGCGCCGGGGTGGGCTGAGCCGGGTCAGGCAGGAGCCAAAGCCGCGGCTGGGTTTTGTTTTCCTGGCCGTGAGCAGGGCTCGGGGCCAGCGGCGGGGCTGAGCCCCTAAATCCCCCCCTAGAGCCGCCCAAATGAAGCCCAGCTCGCCCCTGACCTCGCAGAGCTGGGCGGCCGCCCCGGCTCAGCTCCTGCGCCCCTCCCGAGCGCTCTCCCGGCGCGGGGGGAAGGCGACCTTGGCTTCCCGGAGCCCAGAAGTGCTGAGCTCGGCCGTTCCGGCCGGGACACCGAGTGCCCGGCTCCGGGCTGGCAAACAGCCGCTGCCTTTGCCCGCGGCCAAAGGTAAAGGAGCCGCTCCCCCCCTGCCAGGGGGGAGAGGGCTGGCGGTGCCCAGGTGCCCACACAGGGACCCCCATCCTGCACGGCCGCGGAGGGGCCCCTGGAGACGCGTCCACCATGCAGAGGCACGAGTCAGGAGCGTTTTGGGATGTCCTGGAGCTGTGCTGGGGTGTGCAGGACGGAGCTGGAGGGCGCTGGAACAGCAAACCCCGTTCTGCTCAGCTGGCAGGGCCCTCGCAGCATCTCCTGGAGCCTCTGCACGTCCCCTCCTGTCCCTCTGGCCGGCCTCGCTCCCGGCCCTGTGGGCCATTTTCAGCCACGTCCCCTCCTGCCTGTCCCCTGGCTTTGGTGGCCCGAGAGGCAGCTCCAGCACGGGGGGTTCTGCCCCTCAGGTGAGAGCCCACCTGCAGAGCTGCCCCAGCCCTGGGGCCAACAGCAGGAGGACGTGGAGCTGCTGGAGAGAGCCCAGAGGAGAACCCGGAGCTGCTCCAGGGCTGGAGCCAGGCTGGGAGAGCTGGGAATGTTCCCCTGGAGAAGGGAAAAATCCAGGGAATGCTCGGAGTCCCTGAAGGGGCTCCAGGAGAGCTGGAGAGGGACTGGGGACAAGGGACAGAGGGACAGGAGCCAGGGAATGGCTCCTACTGGGAAAGGGGAGATTGGGCTGGGATCTTGGCAAGGAATTGCTGGCTGGGAGGGTGGGGAGGGGCTGGGCTGGAATTCCCAGAGTGGATTTCCCACTCCTGGATCCCTGGCAGTGCCCAAAGCCAGGCTGGACATTGGAGCTGGATCCACCTGGGACAGTGGGAGGTGTCCCTGCCGTGGGACAGGATGATCCTTGAGGTTCCCTCATCCCAAAGCCTTTGATGAGTCAGGGCCCCATTAATGAGTAACGAGGCCAGCGAGGAGCTCACAGATTAACCCAGGCCAGAGCTGGGGGCAGAGCTCTGTGCTGAGTGTCCTGTCCCAGAGAGCTTCCCTGCCTTAATGAGTAATTAGTTACTTTGCTGTGGGGGTTAATGGGGAGGCACTGCAGAAATGATCTGTGATTAATTAAACCACCTTGAGCTGTGCAGGCACAGCAGCTGAGCTGGGCTGGAGCTGAGCTGGGCCTAGGGCTGGATCCAAGCTCAAACTGGGGCTGGATCCATAGTGGGCTTGGGGCTGGAGTTGAGCTGGGACTAGGGCTGGATCCAAGCTGGGACTAGGGCTGGATCCATACTGGGACTAGGGCTGGATCTAAACTGGGACTAGGGCTGGATCCAAGCTGGGCCTAGGGCTGGATCCATACTGGGACTAGGGCTGGATCTAAACTGGGACTAGGGCTGGATCCATACTGGGACTAGGGCTGGATCCAAACTGGGCCTAGGGCTGGATCCAAGCTGGGCCTAGGGCTGGATCCAAGCTGGGACTAGGGCTGGATCCAAGCTGGGACTAGGGCTGGATCCAAGCTGGGACTAGGGTTGGATCCAAGCTGGGACTAGGGTTGGATCCAAGCTGGGACTAGGGCTGGATCCTGACCTTGGCATCGCTCCTGGAGCTGGTCTGGACCTACCAATGCCACCAGGGATGGGTATGTCCAGCCCCTGCAGACTGACAGCCACCCCCACCCCATGGGAAAAGCTGCAGAAATTGGTTTTCCCTTGGTTTTTCTGTACCCCACCCTGTCTTGCTCAGCCGGGTGCCTTTCAAGTCTCCTTCCCTGAATCCTGGAATCCCAGAATTGTTTGGGTTGGAATGGACCTTAAAGCTCCTCCAGTCCCAACCCCTTGCCCTGGGCAGCAGTTTTTTTAAACACCTCTCAATTACCCCATCTCTAAATTAAAAAAAAACCTCATCCAACACCAGCCAGGCACATCCAGCACACCTGCACTCCTCATCCTCCACCTCAAAACCTTCCCTGAGTGCTGGCAGCTCAACCCTTCCTGAGCACGGGACAATCCCAGAGAATCCCTGGCATTCCCATCCTTTTGGGATCCTTTTGGGATCCTGGCAGGCTCAGGAAGATCCCAGCATGGAGTTCCGGCAGAAAGGGAGAGAAAACCATGCCCGTCCCTCCTGTGCTGATAATCCCAGAGAATCCCTGTTATTCCCATCCTGTTGGAAGATTCCAGCTCTGAGTTCAGGCAGAAAGGATGAAAAAAACATGCCCATCCTTCCTGTGCTGATAATCCCACAGAATCCCTGTCCTGCCAGGGATTTTAGGATGCCAGGAGGCCCTGAAGGATCCTCAGCTCTGAGTTCAGGCAGGAAGGGAGAGAAAACCATGCCCATCCCTCTTGTGCTGATAATCCCAGTGAACTCCTTTCATTCCCATCCTTTTGGCATCCTGGTAGGCTCAGGAAGATCCCAGCATGGAGTTCAGGCAGAAAGGGAGAGAAAACCATGCCCATCCCTCTTGTGCTGATAATCCCACAGAATCCCTGTCCTGCCAGGGATTTTAGGATGCCAGGAGGCCCTGAAGGATCCTCAGCTCTGAGTTCAGGCAGAAAACTCCCATCCCTCCTGTGCTGGTGGCTCAGCCCTTTCCTAAACATGGGATAATCCCAGCGAATCCCTGTCCTGCCAGGGATTTTAGGATGCCAGGAGGTGTGGTAAACACATCTACAACAAGGAGGCCCTGAAAGATCCTCAGCTCTGGGTTCAGGCAGAAAGGGAGAGAAAACCATGCCCATCCTTCTTGTGCTGATAATCCCAGTGAACTCCTGTCATTCCCGTCCTGTTGGGATCCTGGCAGGCTCGGGAAGATCCCAGCATAGAGTTCAGGCAGAAAGGCCGAGAAAATCATGCCCATCCCTCCTGTGGTGACAATCCCAGAGAATCCCTGTCATTCCCATCCTGTTGGAAGATCCCAGCATGGAGTTCAGGCAGAAAGGGAGAAAAAACCATGTCCATCCTTCCTGTGCTGGCAATCCCAGAGAATCCCTGTCATTCCCGTCCTGTTGGGATCCCGGCAGGTTCGGGAAGATCCCAGCATGGAGTTCAGGCAGAAAGGCCGAGAAAATCATGCCCATCCTTCCTGTGCTGATAATCCCAGTGAATTCCTGCTCTCCCAGGGACTTTGGGATCCTGGCAGGCTCGGGAAGATCCCAGCATGGAGTTCAGGCAGAAAGAGTGAGAAAACCATGCCCATTCCTCCTGTGCTGACAATCCCAGAGAATCCCTGTCATTCCCATCCTGTTGGAAGATCCTGGCAGGCTCGGGAAGATCCCAGCTCCGAGCTCGGGCGGTAAGGGCGATCCCCCCGCGCTGCTCCCCCCCAGAGCGGGATCCCACGGGAATCGCAGCCCGTCTCCCTGCCCGGGGCCGCTCCCCGGCCCCGGGGGCTCCTCGGGCGGGCCGTGCCCGCGGTTGGGCGCGGAGCGGGCGGCGCTCGGGGCCGGGAGCCGCATTCACATTCCTGCCGCGAGCGCACTTGTCAGCCGAGCTGTCAGTGCCGCCGTAATGGGGCCACGGCGGTCACTCGTGTTGGGAGTAAACACAGCCGAATCTGAGAAAACAAGAGCAGAGCCCCGAGCTCCCGGCACGGCGGCAAAGCCCCGCCGCTCCCGGCGGCGGTGCCCGGGCTCCCCCCGCCGCTCACCCCAGAAAGCCCCGGCAGGGATGGGGGGCGCTGCCCGGGGGTACCCGGCACCTCTGGGATGTGATCCGGACGTCTGGGGTCCAAAAGGGGTTGTTTGGGACACGCAGGGGAGGGATGGGGACATCGCTGGCCTGCAGCTGCTCGGGGACACGAGGCGGTGGAGCCGCAGCTCGGTGACTTCCAGCATGAACGGCCCCAGCTGTGGCCGGAGCGCTTGGTTCGGACTTTTTTCAGCTTAAAAATGGAGTTTTGCACATCCCGGAGCTGCCCTGAGCCTGTTTGGAGTGAGGGTCCAGCCTCCCCGTCACCCTGCAGCATCCCCCGGGGTCCCCTCCAGCCCTGCGCTCCTCCTGCCACCTCCAGCGGTGTCACCAGCGCCGGAGGGGACACCTGGGCCAGGTGGGACGGAGCCGGCTCGGCAGCAGCACGGAGGGAGGGGGCTTGCACAGGGACCGGGGGGTTCGCGGGGCCGCAGCCCCGAAGAGGAGGAGGAGGAACAGGAACAGGAACAGCAGCTCTGGGAACCGCCAGCGCCGCTTCTTCGTTTGGGAATATTCCCGCAACTTCCAAACCCTCCCAACAAAGGGGCGGCCGCGCTGAAAAGCCGCGGATTTGGGACAAAGGAGGGAATGGGGCGGCCGAGGGCAGAGCGGCCGTGCCCCATCGCCGGCTCCATCCCTCACCCCCAGTCCAGGCAAGGCTGCTTTCCCCGCTCCCGGTCCCCGGCGCGGTTTATTCACGGGCACAACCCCCCCAAAAAAAAAAGCAGCAAACGCCGCCGAATATTTCCTGCGGGCGGGGAGGGGAGCGGGCAGTTTTTATCCTCCCCCAAACGCGACGCGAAATGTTGGGGTCACTCCTCCTTTGAAATCCCCCGCGGCCTTTCTTCCCATTAAACCAGCTCCCAGCTCAGAAGTTTCTTCCCCACCCTCCCCCCTCCCCGTTTTTTGTTTTTTGGTTTTTTTTGGTTTGTTTTTTTTTTTTTGTTGTTTAATTTAATAATAAAGCATCTCAGATCTCGGAGCTGCAACTCATCTCACACCTAAGCGAGATTGCGTTTTGCACAAGCCTTTCAGCTGTTTTCTCAATCTCTCCTCTGTCTCGTTCTCAATTCAGGCAGTTGCTATAGGTATGTTTTAATCCCCAGCATGGTAGATTTTAATTAGTCTTTGTACAGATGGCCAATTAACATTCATTACTTTTGCCTTGAGCGATTAATTATGAGTTTGGATAGAAGGGGAGATGCAGACAGGAAAGATGGGCAGGTGAATAAAAAAAAGGGGATTTTAATCAGAGTTTGGGATTTTTTTTTTTCCCCTTTCTGGTTTATATATATACACACGCACATGGGAAGAGGAGGGAAAAGAGGCGACACGGTGCGAGTGACATTCCCAGAGAGCCATTCCAGCCCTGCAGCCGCGGGAATGGCACCTCCAGCCAGGGATGCTGCGGGGCTTGGGGCCGCCATCCAGCCACAGCCCCCGCAGGGATGGAGCAAGCGGGGCAGGCAGTGCTGGAGTGACCCGCAGCTCCCTGTGCCCTCCTGGGAATCCGCATCCCAAAGGATTTGGGATCCCGCCTTTGCGGCTGGAGCGGTGCCAGCGCGCTGGGGACAGCCGGGGGAGCGGTGACACAGAGCCAGCTCCTCCGGGGCGAAGCCGCGTCTCCATGCGCAGGACGGGCCCCGCAATTGTCCCCTCCCGAGCCCCGGTGACACGTCGCTAATTCTTCCTAATTGATTTTTCACGCCGGTGGGAGGGAGACGGTGACATCCAACAACAGAGCCCTGATGTCGCGGCTTTCTGCGGCATGAAAGGGGCCGGCATCTCCCCCCGGAGCCCGGATGCCTCCGCCGGGGCTGGGTAGCCATGGAGAGCCTTTCCCGAGCCCTTCCCGGGCCTGCCGCGCCAGCCGCTCCCGCGGCTATTTCGGGACGCGGGCTGGCGAGGGAAAGGGAAAGCAGCGAAGGGAAGGCAGCAAAGGGAAAGCAGAGAAGGGAAAGCGGCAAAGGAAAAGCAGCAAAGCCCCTCCGCCCGCTCCGTGCCCTGGCGCGGGGGCCGTGCCACATTCCCGCTGTCGCGGCTCACGGAGCCGAGCGGCATCGGGGTGACCGCGGCGGGTTTGGGGGGCTGCGAGGGGCTGGTCCCGCTGGCTGCTGTGGGAAACGGGAATCGTGGAAGGATGTTGGGGACAGGATCCATCCCACAGGACTCGCGGGCTTGCCCCGGGAGCTGGGCTCGCTTTTTGGCACGTTCGGGGTTTGGCCCCGGCCCGCTCGGGGCCGGCGCTTCCCGCGGGAGCTTTCCCGGGATCGGGAGCTCGGGAGGAGCAGGAGGGACCGGAGCCCTCCCGGCACGGCAGGGATGTGGCTGCTGTGTCCCGTGCCCGGGGGAAGTGTCACCTGCACCCTGCCGTGGCCTGAGGGTGGCTGGGTCACCTGCGTCCCAGAGGGGTTCCTGGGTGGCTGTGTCACCTGGATCCTGGCACAATCCCCGGGTGGCTGTGTCACCTGGATCCTGGCACAATCCCCGGGTGGCTGTGTCACCTGGATCCTGGCACAATCCCGGGGTGGCTGTGTCACCTGGATCCCAGAGCAATCCCTGGGTGGCTGAATCCCAACACCCAGAACGTTCCCTGGGTGGCTGTGTCACCTGGATCTTGGCACAATCCCTGGATGTCTGTGTCACCTGGATCTCAGAGTGTCCCCTGGATGTCTGTGTCACCTGGATCCCAGAACAATCCCTGAGTGACTGTGTCACCTGGATCCTGGCACAATCCCTGGATGTCTATGTCACCCGGATCTCAGAGTGTCCCCTGGATGTCTGTGTCACCTGGATCTCAGAGTGTCCCCTGGATGTCTGTGTCACCTGGATCCCAGAGCATTCCCCGGGTGCCTCCCCACCCTGGCAGTGCCCGTGAGGATGCCCCAGCGGTGCCTGAGCACCGACCCAGCTCATCCCACCGCAGAGCTCTGGGCAGGGCTGGGTGCCCCGGAGCCCCAAATCCACGCCGGGCACCCCGCCAGCAGCGCTGCTGCTGCCACCACCTCCTCCAGGAGCTGCGTGCCAGCTCTGCCACCCGCAGGGAGCAGCGTGGCCTCGGCCAGGCCGTCCCCACCAGCTCTGTTTCCCAGGTGAGCCGCAGGTGGGACAGGCACCAGCCAGCAGGGAGGGCACCCAAACCCCTCCGAGCAGCTCGGGGCTCCCTCCCGGCTGGGGCAGAGGCTGCGGGAGGCTCGGGAGGCTCCGTCCCCACCTGCAGAGCCGTGGCAGGGTATGGCCCTCTGGGAGTGTGTGCCATGGAAATGTGCACATTTCCTAAAAGCAATATGGAACAGCTAAATATACTGCTCACAAATCTGTTTACACTAATAATGGCTGGGAGCCTGCCATCCATATGACTGCACGGAGCCATCGATTCAACAGAAATTCGCTGCAAATTCCTTGCAGGAGGAAGAAACTCACGGCGCTTTAGATTTCAATTTTCCCCCCTTGTTTTTCTTCTTTTTCTCCCTGCTTGTCGGGGAAGGGGGAGCAGGGATAAACTCACAAACACGGTGGGATAAACCCACAAACACGGTGGGATAAACCCACAAACACAGAGGGATAAACCCACAAACACGGCCCCACGCTGGCAGCAGCCCTGCCCATCCCTCAGCCCCTCTCCCGGGGATCGGGACACTCAGCAAGCCGGGATTTCCCAGCGCAGCTCCAAGCTCTGGAGCTGCCTCCAGGGCTAAATGAACACAATATTTACCCATTTCCCACCCAGCGGAAGGGTCCGAGGCAGCATTTTGGCGCCGCGCTCGTTCCCATTTTTGAAAAAAAGGAGGAAAAAAAATGAAGAAGAGGGAAAAAAACCCCTCCGGAATTGGCAGCTCTTGGTGTATTAATGGAAAAGCTGCAGACTTGGCTCCCGCTCACCTCCCCAACATAATGTTAAATGGCAGCAAGGCACTATAGCAGTCATTTACATATGGTGCTTATAGACGCCAAACTTATTAACACAATAAAACTGCTGCGCCAGGAGCTTTCCTGCCTATTTTTCTCCTGGAGAATGTCAGTGTTGGAAGCACCTATCCGCCTCGTATGGAAACACCCGGGGCTGCCTTTCATATGGCACCGGCAAAATAAATAAATGACTCAGCCAGGGGCCCCCTCCGACCACTCCCCGAGGGAAGAGGGAGGGAGATCCGTGGAGCTTTGGGGGTGGGGGAGATCACGGGAATTCAGCAGGGTCCGCCGGGATCCGCCAGAAACCAGCAGCACCCCCTGGAAAAGCGCATTTCCTCCTGCCTGGGGGCAGCTCCGCGCCAGGATCGGCTTTAACCCCCTGCTCTGAGGTGTCCCCAGAGCTGGAAGGGACAGCCTGAGCGATTTCTAGATGGGCTTTCCTGGGCCCCGCAGGAAAAGCCGCCCCAGTGTTTCCATAGAAGGTGCCCAGGTGCTTCCAACAGGGGAATTCTCCACGTGGGAAAGCAGGAAAATTCCCAGCCGTGGTTTCTCTCTGCTGGAAGTTTGGTGTCCAGAAGGGACATTTGTGGGTGGCCGGTGCAGTGTCCCAGTGCCGTCTCACGGGATTTTGGGGAGGGGAGGGCAGCCGGGTCTGCTGATCCGCCCTGATGTGACACTGCCGGCTGCCCTGGGGGGCTTTTGGGGAGACTCTCCCGGGGTCCCGGTGGCCTCAGCTCCTCTCTCCGAGGTTTCCCGACCCTGCCGTGGCTGCAGGCTCGCAGGGAACGTTTCTATCCCGGCTGCTGGAGCGGGCCCGCGGGGCTGAGGGGGGGTCACGCTCCGGGGCCAGCCGGGGCAGCTCCCGCAGCCTCCCCGGGGCTGGATGTGCCATTTCCTGTGGGCGAATTCCCCCGGCTCTCACAGAAAGACGTTTTTGCTGGAATGAGCATCTCCGAGGTGACGCCTGATAGCCCTGGCGGGAGCTCCGTGGTGGGACATTAACCGGGACACCAATCTTCACCCCAAAAGCACCGGGGAGCTCTGGCCGACCCTAAAAACGGTGTGCCCGCTCTCCTCGGGGCTGCCAGTGGGATAAACCCACAAACAGCCCCGGGAATCAGTGCTGAGCGGGGAGCCGCTCGCCACAGCACCCCGAGGGGATTTAGAGCAGCAGGGATGAGGGAGGTGTCTGCTCCCAGCAGGGCCTGGCAGTGCCACGCAGTCATGGCAGTGCCACACGGACATGGCAGTGCCACACAGACATGGCAGTGCCACATGGTCATAGCAGTGACATACAGACATGGCAGTGACATTCAGACATGGCAGTGCCACGCAGTCATGGCAGTGACATACAGACATGGCAGTGACACAGGGACATGGCAGTGCCACAGGAACATGGCAGTGACACAGGGACATGGCAGTGCCACACAGACATGGCAGTGCCACAGGAACATGGCAGTGCTACACAGTCATGGCAGTGACACACAGACATGTCAGTGCCACATGGTCACAGCAGTGCCATACGAACATGGCAGTGACACACAGACATGGCAGTGCCACAGGAACATGGCAGTGCTACACAGTCATGGCAGTGACACACAGACATGTCAGTGCCACATGGTCACAGCAGTGCCATACGGACATGGCAGTGACACACAGACATGGCAGTGACACACAGACATGGCAGTGCCATATGGACATGGCAGTGCCACAGGAACATGGCAGTGCTACACAGTCATGGCAGTGCCACAGGGACATGGCAGTGCCACACAGACATGGCAGTGCCACAGGAACATGGCAGTGCTACACAGTCATGGCAGTGCCACACGGTCATGCCAGTGACACAGGGACATGGCAGTGCCACAAGGACATGACAGTGCCATACGGACATGGCAGTGACACAGGGACATGGCAGTGCCACATGGACAAGGCAGTGCCATACGGACATGGCAGTGGCACAGGAACATGGCAGTGCCACATGGTCATGGCAGTGCCACAGGGACATGGCAGTGCCACATGGACAAGGTACTGCCACACAGCCATGGCAGTGGCACAGGAACATGGCAGTGCTACACAGTCATGGCAGTGCCACACAGTCATGGCAGTGCCACACGGTCATGCCAGTGACACAGGGACATGGCAGTGCCACACGGACAAGGCAGTGCCACACAGACATGGCAGTGCCACACAGTCATGGCAGTGCCACACGGTCATGCCAGTGACACAGGGACATGGCAGTGCCACACGGACATGGCAGTGACATACAGTCATGGCAGTGCCACACGGACAAGGCAGTGCCACAAGGACATGACAGTGCCACACGGACATGGCAGTGCCACAGGAACATGTCAGTGCCACATGGTCACAGCAGTCCCACACGGACATGGCAGTGCTACACGGACATGGCAGTGCCACACACCTGTGGCGGTGCCAAATAACCATGACAGTGCCACACAACCGTGACAGTGCCACACTGCCACTGCTGCCACCACCCCAGGGCCCAGCACAACAAACCAAGCTGGGTTTGGGGTTGGGGGCTGGGCTGGACCCTCGCTGTGGAGATTCCAGGGATTCCAGGAGCCCAGGGAGGGGCACGTCCCCTGTCTGCCACCCATGGCAGTGGTGCCACCCCTGGAGCCATGCGTGCTGCGGCTCCCCGTGGCACCAGTGCTGCTGTCACCAGTCCTGTCACCAGCAGGAGATGCTGATGCTGCCCCAATCCAGGTGTTCCAGAACCTTCCAAGGGCCTTGCTGTGGGACAACCAGCTCAGCACAGCCAGGCAGGGGACACGGGGTCCCCAGGGTCAGGCACGAGGTCAGGTGAAGGTCCCCAAATGCCCCAGCTCTGCACAGCACTTTGCACTAGTGGGGTTTGGATGGCTTTCCCAAAATCCCTGTCCTGTGTCCCCGCAGGACACAGGTGACCAGAGCTGTCCCTGTCCTGTGTCACTGCTGGGCAGGAGTGACCAGAGCTGTCCCTGTCCTGTGTCACTGCAGGACAGAGGTGACCAGAGCTGTCCCTGTCCTGTGTCACTGCTGGGCAGAGGTGACCAGAGCTGTCCCTGTCCTGTGTCACTGCTGGGCAGGAGTGACCAGAGCTGTCCCTGTCCTGTGTCACTGCAGGACAGAGGTGACCAGAGCTGTCCCTGTCCTGTGTCACTGCAGGACAGAGGTGACCAGAGCTGTCCCTGTCCTGTGTCACTGCAGGACAGAGGTGACCAGAGCTGTCCCTGTCCTGTGTCACTGCTGGGCAGAGGTGGCCAGAGCTGTCCCTGTCCTGTGTCACTGCTGGAGAGAGGTGGCCAGAGCTGTCCCTGTCCTGTGTCACTGCAGGACAGAGGTGACCAGAGCTGTCCCTGTCCTGTGTCACTGCTGGGCAGAGGTGACCGGAGCCACAGCTGTGTCCCCTCCAAGGGCCCTCAGGATGT